>NW_007731205.1:155753-157938 GCF_000696425.1 Galeopterus variegatus
GAATCCGAGCTTTATTTTGGAGGTATGATTGGCAGTTCCAGTATATCCTTCTGACATTAGAGGAAAGGCTTTTCAGTGGCAGGAAAGCATGATCCAGAAGAGATAGCCACACACTGGTCAAGGCTTTACCAAGTGACTAAGTGTCTCAGCAACACATACCAGCTGTGTTGATGTCCAAGTCTTGATAGATTTCCAATCCTCTTATTCCCGTGGAGAATAAAATCTTTTTTTTTTTTTCAAGTCCCAGCAGCTCTACCCCTAAGCTTCATGTTTAGCTGATTTACAAATGTTTGGCTTTTCATTTGCATCAAATAAATTATTTCTATCAGTGAGGAGATGATTTGGCCTGGGTGGCATGCTCTCTCCTGTGGTAGGGCTATGTGCTTGATAATTTGTCATGCTGTGCTTCTGGTCTTAGGAATCCCTTTATTTATACTGTAGTTGACTACAGTAGTCTCATCCTCACTTGTTAAAAGGCTAGGTGGAACTGAAATGCATGTCTTGTTTTTCAATGCAATATGGTTTTGATGGACAACTGCGGAAGGAGACTAAGAAGAGAGAGTGTGTGTGCATTGGCGGAGGTGAGGAGTTATGGGATGGATGAGGACATGTACCTAGCTTTCCTCAAGCACAAGGTTACTGCTTTCAAGGAGTTTGCAAGTTGCCATAGACTTTCAGTCATGAAATCCAGCATGGCTATTAGATAGAAAAACGAGAGGCACAATGGCCAAGAAAGCTGAAATATTTGTGAGTTCAATCAAGTAACAAACGAGAGTAGTGGACCTAATTTTTTGCCTCCTTCTTCCCCTAATCTTACTCTATGAGGTTTGGATGGGGCTGTTCCCAGCCCTTGGTAAATGAAGGAATTCCATTCTCCTGTCCATAGTCAAGTATATAACATGCCCAAGGATGGGCCAAGGACAGTCATATCTAAAAATTTTGCTAAAGATATTGGGAAAAAAAGACATTCTTTCCACGGAGGTTGCCAGTCATCAGAGCACCAATTCAGTATCAGAAGGACATGGAGGGTGGAATAGTTAGCATATACTGGGCTTGTAGTAGAACAAAAAGAACCTTCATGATAAAACCCATAGCAGGGGAAGCCTGGCACTTGCCACCTTTACTGACTAAGTTTCTTGCATCATCTGGTTAAAGTCTATCTGATGATAAAACCAGTAGATCTGGAAGCAGAGTGAGAGGAAGAGAAACTGAGCTCTGATAAGCTGGGCTCCAACCATGCCTAAACTTATTCTTTCAATGAGTTTTTGTAGTTATATGAGCTAATGAGTTATGATTTTATTTTATGGATATTTTATCTTCTCAATTAGATAGAAAGAGAAGTAAAACCTTCCAAATGCCTGTGAAGGGCAGCAGAATATGCCACTTTGGTCTATTGATTATTTTGAGCTGGCAGACAATTGAGAAAAAAATGGATAAAAGAACAGCTCTCTGCCCCTTCCTTATTTGCCTAAAAGTAGGACATAAATTTGTAAAGGTGTCCCCTCTCTCCTCTACCAGGAAGGACAAAAGTTAATCACCTAAGACAACCCTAAGCTTTTAGCTTAGAGACTGGGTTTGGTAGCAGAAGAATCTATATAACAAACTTTACTAACTAGCCCTTATCTTTCATTAGTTTCCCCACATATTTGCCTTCCCACAATTTTCCACCCTCAGAACTCAAAATCCTTTTTCTTTGTCTTGTCACTTCTAAGTTTATTGTTCTTTGCTAAGATGATGTAAAAACCCAAGATCTAACCACCCCTTTGAGATACTCATGACCAAGTACTCCCATGTATATGTGCAATGCATGTGTTAATATATTTCTGTTTGTTTTTCTCTTGTAAATCTGTCTTTTGTTGGTCTGATCGTAGGGTCCAAGCCAATGAACCTAAAGTGGGTAGACGAAAAAGAAGATTATTTTCTATCCTATCGCTACTAAGTGCTGTATAATAACTCGGCTGGGAGCTACTATCTAATTTCTCCTTTAATCTTCATAGGAACATTGGGAAGTATTATTTATCTCATTCAAAGATAAGGACACCGAAAAATAGAAAAGTTAAAAATAGACCCAAGATTACAAAGGGGTTAAGCAAAAGAGCTGGGTCTACTGACCTGAGGTCAGTCCTTTTTTTTTTTTTTTTCGTTAAATTTTTATTTTGTCAATATACAATGTATATGATTATTA
>NW_007731205.1:158937-172110 GCF_000696425.1 Galeopterus variegatus
GCTTTGTAGTATAGTTTAAAGTCAGGTAGAGTAATACCTCCAGCTTTATTTTTTTTTCCACTACTGGGAATATACCCAAAGGAATGGAAATCATCAAGTCGAAGGTATACCTGTTTCCCAATGTTCATTGCAGCACTCTTCACAATAGCCAAGAGCTGGAATCAACCCAAATGTCCATCATCGGATGAGTGGATACGGAAAATGTGGTATATCTACACAATGGAATACTACTCAGCTATAAAAACGAATGAGGTCAATCCTACAAGTTGCAACCTCACCCTGCTGACCTTTTCTTTAAGGACCAAAACTGTTTTCATGTATTTTGGTGAACTTTAACTATTACTCAGTTCTACAGATCAAGCCTTCCTAATATGTCCCAAATCTTTTCTCTATTCCCACTGCCAACACCAAACTCAAGACAAGATGTCCCTGAGAACTGCAAAGTAACCTGTTCAACAACCAAACCACTCCCAGTCTTTCCTCCCACTTTGTTCTCTACTCTGCATTGAAAAATCAGTCTAATACAGTTTTATTCATCATATTTATAGCATTGTTCTATTTATTTACTTCGTTTTACTGTGAGTTCTTCAAGAGCAAAAATTTGGTTTATTTTCCTCACCACTGAATGTCCAGTGCCTAACAGTGTCTAACGTTACAACCTCAGTGTTTTCATCTATTCTTCTACTTTTAAATACCTTCCATAGACTAAAAACTCCCAAATTCATGTGTCCAAACCACACCTCTCCCAAGAACATTGACTTTGATAAATGACAATTTGTTGGCTGGCCAGTTAGCTCAATTAGTTAGAGTGCTTCCTTGTAACACCAAGGCAAAGGGTTCAGATTCTCATACTAACCAGTCACCAAATATATGTCAGTGTATTTTTTGTGCTTTGATATCCAATCAATATTTCAAATTGTACACATCAAAACTGATCCCCCAGAACCTGTTCCCCACTTTGCTCCCATAGTCTTCCGTATGGGATTCAGCTAATGGCAACCCCATCCTTTCAGGTGCTCAAACTAAAAATGTGAAGTCATTCTGGACTCCTCATCTGTTTTTTCCCACCACTTCCAACTGATCATTAAATCTTGATGGGTCTCCCTATCATTTCTTGCCTTTCCCACTGCTTCCACTGCAATCCAGGCCACCACCATGTTTTCTTCCTGGATTCCTGTACCAGCCTACTTCTGCTCTTGCCTCACCCAACTCGCAGGAATCCTTCTGCACTGGAATAAATATTTGTTAAATGAAAAGTACTAGATGCATGATAAATATCTGATGAATGAATGTGCAAATAAATAAATCTCAACTAATCATTGATGGCTCTCCATTGCCACAGAATAAACTTCAAATTCCCTAGAACACAAGGTCCTCCAGAATCTCATCCTTGACTGTTGAGCTTTATCTCTCAGCAGCCACCTCATCACACTCACCTCACCCACATATTCTGTGTCCTAGCCGCACCTGAATAAATAACTACTTAGAGTGAATACAAAACTCTTCCTGTCTTCACAGTCCATGTGGAGCCTTGTTTGGCGTATCACATTTTCCCCAGATGGAAAGGGTGGGCTTCACAGGGCTCCTCCAGCCCCTCGTTCATCTCCCCTTGTAGCACTTACCATTGTATTACTCCACTGTGATTTTCCACTTCTGACAGGTCTCTACACTGATACTCTGATGTCCCTGGGGACAAAGGGCATATTTTTCTAGTCATTGTCTCTCCAAGCCTAGCACAGTGGCCAAATGTATCTGTTACTTGTTACCAATATGTTTTTCACCACAAAACACTGTCTCCATCTCATCCAACCATAACACCCTCTATTTTGCCCCATTCCAAACCCTTAGCTAATCTAATCCTCATTTCTGTTCTACGTCAAATAAGAATGGTAATAAAAAGTGAACATTTCTATCCTTCTAAATAGATAAAAACACCAAAAGTATGAGTAACTTTGATATAAAATTCAAACTTTCATACATATCTTTCAGTTGTGTTTGTAAACTGAGTAGATAGTCATACACATTAAAAGTCACTTTTATTTAGTCTGTACACAACAGTCATATGAATAGCCATTGTTTTATTTCAAAGAATTAAATCAATAAAACATAAGAAAATGTCAAGTTGACTGAGCCACATTAACAGAATTCATGCAAGATGCAAATGACATTAACTACTCAGGTCAGATTATGTCTTGAGAAATGATTACTTTTTTCTCCTGGAAAGGATTCTCCTTGCCTCAGCTTTGCCTCTCCTCTCAAAGCCTTTAATCTGTGTGATCTCCCTTAATTGCTTAGGACATTGGAGACACCATCTCAGATCACACACTGATGGGACAGTACACCTGAGACTGGACACCCGGAGGTGATGATGGTCAGCAGACACGTTGGGGAGAGGAAATGGCTTTCCCTGAGGGGGACTCTGTTGGCCACTGGAGTTGCATCAGTCAAGGAGGGGGTGGCAGGGAAAGATGTCAAGGAGGCAGACTCAGTACTTAGAGGTCTTAGCTTCTGCTCTGGAAATCCTATCAGGTGGACCATCAATTACTTTCTTTTCCCATTCATATCCTTGCTTTGCCACAGACAACAATTCTTTGAGGGGATGAGGAGTTCACTGAGTAATCAAGTATGTTCATGGGGGAAGACTCTGAGTAGGCATGTTCCTTTGCCCCTGTTTCTGCACATCTTAGATTTATCCGTATCACTCCAAGAGACTTATTCCTACAGCTGGCCTATCCCATCACATGTGTCTAAAACATTCTCCTACCTGACAGTTCCAGCCATTGTTTCCAAATAGATGATGTGTTGAAATGTCTCCTTGGGATGTCAGTTTGCAATTTGTTCTTAAAAATGCATGAAAATTGTTCAGTTACACTGGAGATGCAAGGGCTGGACCTGGTTTGCACGGACAGTTCTCTGATCATGGTTTTGATTTTTCTAAGCTGGAGCTCCACTGTGCTTTGATGAAATAGTCATAAGATCAGGATTCAGAAAACCTATTTCAGAGACATTTTAGTTGCTGTATGTTTGGGAACATAAAATCAAGTCAAGTCATTGTTGTAAAGCTATAGTGATTTGGGAATAACAACTAATTTAGTGAATTGTGGTTATGAGTTGTTTGACAATTATCTTTCCCTTTCTCTTTATCCTATAGGAAACTTAAATTACCTAAACCAAAAGTAAGTCAAGTGTCCCCAAACTCTCCATTCTTCTTGGGGCCATTGTTGTCCTTTTCATATTCAAATAACACAATCCAAGCCCCAATATTGTGTATACAGGAAGACTTGTCTGTTGTCTGTTTCCCAGAAATTTCTGAGAATCCCTAGGAAGTGATTATGTGTTCCACAAATTTATCTCAGTTGGGTTCCTCATCTCTCCTTCCAGGTCAATGCACCAGCTTCTCCTCCATCATCTCTGGCCATTTTGCCACTGTGTTGCTCTGATGCTGCAGCTCTCTCTTTACCCTCAAGTGTGGAAAGAGCCATTTTGCCTTTTTCCCTTAAGCACAGCTGAAACAAAGCACTCAACTTTATCAAACTTCACTAAGGCTAGAGCATGAGAAAAGGGAATGATAATGCTGAAAAAGAAAACCCAAAGCTGGATACCAAATATCTCTCTCCTTGAGTACACAGCATTTCTCTTCACAGGATATCCCCTGTGGTCATGTTCTGCCTAGTAGCTGGTTTATTCCCTTTTTTAATGTGTCATGAAAAGGAGTTCGTTTTCTCAAGTCACCTCTCTATGAGTCTAAGGCCTCAGCCTGTAATCTCTTGATCCCACCAGAAGAATGAAAAAATTAAAGTCAATTAACATTGTCATCATCCCTGAAGGATGTATTCTATTTACATTGAAGGTCGTTTGCTGGAGAGCCTTGTGTTCTAGGCTGAAAACAAACCCTTTCTATTACTACCTTGGTTCTAAACTTTCCTTAGACTATTAAGTGAAAATTTACCTACATCTTGAAGGCAGCAAAGATGTACCCAAGACCCTCATCCAAGAGACAGATTGCATCTTTCCCTACAAAGTGTAGAAACCACCTACATTTTTAACTAGCTTTATGGGGTGCCAAGAGAGGGGTGGTACTTTGCATCCAACATTAGCATTTTGAGGGCTTTTTGACCCTATGAACAAACTGACTCATGAAGCTGAGTGCATAAGTTCTGAGGACACAACAGTTAACAAGACAGTCTAATGAGTCTAACATTTAGACAAATAGCCAAGCTGCTTTAGTAGCCATGATAAGTATCACAACAGGGCAGCCCACAGGATTGTGGGGACTCAGAACAGCACTATATTTTAAAAAGTGCCAAACACATTTGAAAGCTGCAGCCTGGAGGTCAAATTGCAATTAAACCTCCTGAGTTTTGACACTTGGCAATTCAGGCTTCCCTCTACAAAAACAAACAACCATACCACCACCAAAACCACATACTCTGCCTTTTTAAATAAGGTTCCCATGACATCCTAATTCTTGTGAAGCAATCTTTCTAGAAGTGGAAGAAATGTTAGAAAATATCTATTTTAAGTATCTGTTAAAAGACATGGTATCAGAAATTTTAAAAATAGAGGAACCTGAAAGTAAAGAATAGCTGTGCCTTAAAACCATGAAGTAGTTGAAACACAATTTAATATGTTGTGTAGAACGTACAGATAATTTTGCATTTCCTAGAAAGCAAAATTTATAATTGTTTTTATTATTGTTTAATTGTACTGCTTTTTAACATCAAAATTATCATATATTTATTGTCGTAACGAACAGTAAGTAGGAGTATAGTTTTGCAGAAACAGAAAATGTACTTAAATCTTAGCTCTACCACTTTCTTGGGAAAATTATCAGCCTCTCTAAGCTTCAAATTGTGTAATTTTAAAATGGAGATTATTGTGATAGTGAAAGGAATGTAAATGTTATTTTTTCACATTGTAAGCACTTAATAAATGTTAGTTTTTTATTGTTGCAAAATGAAATTCAGAAAATTCAGAAAAATTTGAAGGAAATAAAGATTATCCTTTGTCCCACTACAAAAGCCAAACACAATTAAAGTTGAGGGTTTTATGCACATTTTTTCCCAGGGTATGTGTTTGTATGTCTTTATTCCAGAGATAAGAATTTTTTCAGTATCTAATACATAGCTTTTGAAATACTTTTCAACTGGACTGTATATTAGACATCTATTAATGTCAATAAATATGGACATAAGTCATCATTTTAACAGCTGCCTTCTATTCCACTGTACGGACATAACAATATTTTATTAATTTTCTATATTATTTATGATTTTTACATTTTTACTTTTTGCTACTATTTTTTAACTCTTATTTTTAAAACACACATATAATTTTTTTGAAACACACATAATCACTGTCTATATGAGATTTTAGCATCTGTCCTGTTTGTTATTTATAGAAATGTAACTGTTCAGTCGGCAGATACACAACTTTATATGTTTGATTACTATCATCAAATTTTCCTTCAGATTTCATACCTCCCACATGCTGTATAAGAATGTCTTCAACAACACTACATTGAAGGCTAGATGTGCACCTTGGCACAGGGCTCTCCATGCCCTGATATTCTGATGACTCAGGTCACTGTTCTTTTCTGTGTATGTCTTGGCCCAGCTAGAGACCTGGCCTGAATTGGTGAATACTTAGCCAAGTCAGAGTTTCTACTGGATACGTGATTCTAGACAAACATCTTCCTTAAACTTTCTCAGCCTCAGTCCCTTCACTTGTAAGATGGGGATAATATGCACACTGTGGTTGAGAAAATTAGAAGAGGTGATAAAACAAAATGTATAGAACCCGATTCATCATAAGCACTTACGAAATATGTGCCCTATTCCTCTTTCTTTTTGTAAACTGCAAGTTTTTGTGCCATAGCACCTTGTAAAAGATAGTCACTCAAAAACTTGGGTTGATATTTTGAGTCCTTTTACTCCTAAAAGGCTATCAGGAATAATGGATCAAAGAAGACATCTATGGAGTTAACTAGTCTTAAAGAATGAAAAGAGGTGAGAAAGAAGGAGGAAAAGGATGGGGGGAGGGGGACGATGAGGGGGATAAGGAGAGGAGGAGGGAGAAGAGGGGGACGTGGATTTTGAAGACAGGCAGACCTAGGGTCAGATCCCAGTCTTGCCACTTACTAGCTGTGTGAATTGAAGTTTTGAGTTAACTTCCTTGATCCTATCCTCAGTTTTCTGACCAATAATGTGCAGTTAAGGACTTCTGTCTCAATGTGTTCTCATCAGGATTTATTGTGAGAGTGCTGGTCAAGTATTCAGAGTTCATTCAGACACACACCAAATGTTCAGCAAAAGGTAACTCTTATCTGTTATTGCCATTACTATTTCCACTTTTGACATTATTATTCCATTATTATGTCTATCACTGACATTATTAAACATCATTTCTTGTGATTAACACTCTAAGAAACCCTCATGACTTAGCACAATAAATCTACTATGGCCCCTTATGATCCATTTGAGTGTAATTTATCCATTCATCCAGGGAAAGGCTAGAGTCACACATGTCTTACCCAATCTAGAGTTTTCCAGATAAACAATGACCAACCAATTAATACAGGTTAACTGTATTAATTAATTAATAATTAATACATGTTTGTTGTAAGTGACTTAGGAATCAGGATGAACTTAGCATGGAAACAGCACCTCTTTTTTTTTTTTTTCCTTTTTGTCTTTTTTCGTGACCGGCAACGGGATCGCAACCCTCGGTGTTGTGCCTGCCCCTTGCTCAGCCAGTGAGCGGCCGGTCTGTATGTGGGATCCGAACCCTCGGCGGGAGCGCCGCCACACTCCCAAGCGGCGCACTGTAGCAGTGCGCCACCGGGCCGGCCCACAGCACCTCTTTTTATCTTTTGCATTTTCCAGACAATTTGCTCATCTTTCATCACCAACAACCATTACTTTCAATCTATATCTATGTACCTGTATCCATATCTGTGTCTGTCTATCTATACATGTATCTTTATGTATAAATCAATGTATCTTCCTTTATTTTCACTCATCTATTTACTGATTTGTTTTTGTTTTTGTATTTTGTTTGCCACAAAAGAGATAGAGGATGTAAGACAAGATCTTGAACCAGAATAGATGGTGACAGACCCAGTCCATTTGCTGTTAACAGGTGATGATAAAGGAAATCTTCAGGGCAAGTGTTTTCTGACAACTGCACCATAACAAAGCTCGCAGAGATGAAAACGGAAGAGTGCTTTTTGCATTTTATCTGAATACAAATTCATCAGACTATATAAAATAGTATACAGGTAGAAAGCATGTCAGAGAGACAATATACATGGGTTTGCCAAGGAGACGTAGCTCTTCTAGGTCACGGTCTTCCACAGCTCCAAGTTATGCACATACTCTACAGGGAAGCCAAGCCACATGCTCAGAGGAAACTTATCTGTACTCTCTCATAGAAAGAGGCCTTTCTAATAAATGAATAACTGATGCTTAACCCCCTCTAAAGTGTCAACACACTTTTCAGTAAACTCCGTAGATGAAAGCCTCTCTAGAATAGTCTGTGCATGTCTCTGATGAGTTAAATAGAGGTTCCTAACTAATTTAGATTTTCATTTGTTCAGCAACCCAATGTTGCATTGTGGGGGAAATAAGTTTTTGTCTGCTTTGTTGTTATTTTTTTCCTCCTCTATTCTTAAGCTGTCAAGTCTTCTATTGATATTTTCACTGTTTCTGACAACTCCTCTTCCTTTTCCAAGTCACTTATATTTAATCTGCTGGGAGATGAAGGAAAAAAGAAAGCAAATAACCAAGCTTGCTAAATAAAGTGTGTTTAATAAGATTTCATGAGACCCCGCAGGAGAGCCAGGAGTGACTTCATTCATTAAATTCAATCTACAAATATTCACTGGGCTTCCATTCTGCAAGCCCTTGTGATGGTCCACGGGTTATGGCTTGTCTTAGGCAATAAAGCACTATTGTTTGGGGTCTGTAGCTTTTGAAAAAGTATATTTCTATCTTCAGAAGCCTTTTTAAATGTCTGAGTTTATAACTAAATTGTGAATGGCCAATACTGTAAACTACTGACCTCTGAAGATTTAGTTAGTGCACTATGCTGCCTGTACATGTACAGATTTCCATGTCCCCAAAGCATCAACACACATAATCTTTTGTTTGGATCCTGCATTTGAGGTAAGCAAGGTTGGAATGTTTATCCACATCTTAGAACACATTGAAAGGAGGCTAATAAACTGGGAATCATTTCAAATCCTTTAAAATAGACTAGAATTGACTCTCCACTTAGGTCAAAGCCCATGCATGCTCCAAGCCCTTGTCCAAGCATCAAAGAATGAAAATTTCTAGATCTCCCTTATTGCCATGCCTAAGATCTCGTATTGGAAAGGCCACTGGCCCAGGAATCAGGAGACTTGGGTTTTAGTGTGAAATCTTTAGGGAACTCACAGTGAAGCATCTCTGGACCTTAGATTTGTCTCTTTTCCTCTGTAAGATATGAATAATCATATCTTCCTCATAGGATGAAATGATGACATATTTTAAAACACTATTATGAAGCAAAGTGTATTACCAAGACCCTCTGCAGTTTTGGATCTAACAAGACATATAGAAAAATCATTTTCCCCATTGTGGCAGAGTCCTGCCTGCCACTTTACAGACCTCCCTCCCTGCAGGAGGCATCAGTGAAAGCCCCAAGATAATAGAGACAAAAGAAGCTGTCTGTCTATGATGTTTCTCTGGCCCCACTTCTCATCTCATTCCTTCCATTCTAGGCTGGGCAGGAGGAGCAATTCTGGGAAAGACTACAGTCATTCTGAGCCTCCCCAGGAACTTCGGTGTGTTTCTCTCTTGCTGGCCACTGGCTGTCCTAAGGTCACGCACAGGGAAGAACACCAGCTCCATCCAGACTCCCTGAAAGAATGTCAGCGATGCATGCTAAAGAATAACAGATGTGAGCTTGCTCCTCCTGCACACTCTGATCTGAGGCCGGACATCAGCTCCCCTGGATGTGGGGCCTTGCTCAGGGGTTTTGACAGCAAGCACCCAATAGTCCCCTCTACAGTGTAGGATCGCAGGCCACTGCCTTATTAATTCTGGAATGTCATAGAGAGATGAGAGTGGTTAAGAAACTAAAGTAGACAAACCTTGGTAGATTCTTGGTTCTGATACTTTCTAGCTATGTAACTTTTCTAAAAGTATTTTCTGTACTTCTAAAAAGTGTATAGCTACATTTTGTAAAGATTTAATGAAATACAATAATGTAAGATACACATTAGTGCGTGACACAAAGTGCATGCTTATAATTTATTAATCTCCCTTTTCCTTCCACAAACTACCTAGCAGATCCAACGGAAACCACACTGTTCCCTGTGAGAGAGGCTGATAAATAAGATCTTCAAGATCTTCAGGGAAAGTGCTTTCTGACCGTTGCACAGTAAGGAGCTTACAGAGATGAAGGTGAAAAACCGTGTTTTTTGGTTTTTGTTTTTGCATTGCCTCTGAGAGCAAACTCATCCGACTACCGAGAACAGATAACTGAATAACTGAGCATTGTCGGTTATATTCTCTGCTGCCTTCTAGTCTTACTCCCTAGTTCTCAGGCACCTGTCCTACCATCTGTCCTTCCCTGCCTGTGGCAGGAGGGGATGGAGCGTGTGGAGTGTGGACAAGGATTCTGCTCCCTCCCACCCACAGGGCCCCCACTTACGAAGAAGGAGAAAAGCAAAGACAGGAGAGGAGATAGCCAGGATGGTTCCCTCCCCACCTTCAGGAATCATCCTTTGCTTCTTGTCTGAACCCCTGAAGAACCCTCCTGACCTAGCTTGGTTCTGATCTTCAAGGAGGACTCACAGTTACTGCCCGCTGAGAGCATCCAGCAGGTGTACAGGTTGTAGGTTAATGGGGCACTTTACAGATCTGTAAATGGGCCGAGCAATGCTCGGGGGATGCTACCTTCTGAACCAGGAGATCTTTCAGTGTCACTAGAATAACCACAGTGGTTACTATTTGAGAATTTACTGTAAGCCACAGTATTGTGATAAGTATTTTATAGCCATTATTGATATTAAGAACTTAGAAAGTATGAGAGATTAAGTTACATTGTCAAGGACCACCTCTAGAAGGGGACAAAACCAGGGTCTACATCCAGTTCTGGCTAAATCCAAAGTTGGTTTCCTAAACCACTATGCTGTTGTGCTTGTCCCGATTGGTTTGAGTCGGTCTTGCGGTGTCCCTTCACTTCTGGCCTCTCTGGGATAAGAAAGCAGTAGCATCCTCAGTGATGTGAGGGTTGCTGGTGACACCCTCTGTCTACATGACAGGAGACACTCTTACTGTAGTGCAGCATGGTGATAGTCATGTCACCTCTTCTAGTCTATTCAGCCATTGGTCAGCACTGAACCCTGCCACCTTCACCACCAGCCAGCTGGGAGTGATGCTAAAGAGATTAATGAGATATTCTAAATAATGTTTCCAGTGCAGTACCTGGTACATATTAAGTAATCAATCCTCATTTCCCCTTTCCTATATTCAAGGGCTATCTGGGAGAATTATGCTAGTTTCTCTGCAAAATCTTCCCCTCCTGTCTATCATTAGGCCGATTAAGTTTCTGCCTTTGGGAATTTTCTAATAACAGATATTTGATAAAACATTACAAAATTGATAGAGGATAAAAAGATATATATTTGGTAGTGGTGTGGAGTTTTGATAATTTTAATGGATTGGTACAGTGAATGATAATCTGCTGTAAAAAGAATTCAATCAAATAATAAAAATGCAGAAGTGTTTAAGGAAACTTTGCCAAAAATTCAATATTATTTTTAGGAATAAAACAAAAGTATTTGTTTTAATTTTAATTATTATTGTTGTTCTGGTGTTGTCTTATTCCTGCATCTGGCACAACAGCGCTGTGATGTTAAAGAGAGTGATGGTGCATAGGCGCAGTTTTGAGCAGCTGCTGAGGGGACAGAGATAAGAGATGTATTCAATCTGTCCACTGCTTTTCTTGCTTTGGAAAATCAAAACAGGAAGTGAATCTCAACAATCACTAGTAACAAAGCTGAAAGAAATAGAGCAGGATGGGACATTTTTCATAATGTTCTTTTGTTCTTTCCATAGTTTCCAAATACATTCAACTCACACCCCAGTGTGGTTGTCATGGGAGGAAGTGTCCGTGCTCCACATTGTCATTGAGAACCCAGTTCCTTTCATTTTACAGGGTTCCATCCTCAGCATGGTCTCTCACTGATTGCTAAAGGGCAGAGTTTAGAAGATCATACTTCAGGTTGTAGGATCAGGCCAGGAAGAGGTGACATTGTTTTTGGGGAAAAGTCAGTCACATGATGATCACATCATTGCAAAAAGAGAATAGGAAATGTCAACACACTTGAAATCTTTATGAACATATTTCATGGTCTCTGCCGTATGCTTTCTTTGAATTTCTTGCATCTACCCTTTCCCCATTCAACCTAATCTCAACCCAGCAGCCGATGGAATCATGGAAAAAAATCAATTAGATTATGCCACTGCTGTGCTCAAAACTCAGTAGTGGTTCTGTGGTTCTTGCAAAGTAAAAGTCATTGCAGTGACCTGCATGGCCCCACATGATTTGGCCCCATTATCTTGCTAACCCCAAGTTCTGCTACTCTCCCCCTCATTCACATGCTCCAGCCATGCCAGGCTCCTTAGAGTGTCTTTCCTTGCTTTGTCCTCTGCCTGGAAAGCTCTTACCCAGATGACCCTCACCTGAGCCTCCTTCAAGCTCAAATTCACTTTTTCAATGAGACCTACCATAGTCATCCTATTTAAATTTTTTTTTTTCCTTTTTGTCTTTTTTCATGACCGGCAACGGATCGCAACCTCAGTGTCGCGCCCGCACCGGACCTGGACCAGCAACGGGATCGCAACCCTCGGCATTGCGCCTGCACCTTGCTCAGCCAGTGAGCGGCCAGTCTGCATGTGGGATCCGAACCCTCGGCGGGAGCGCCGCGGCACTCCCAAGCGGCGCACTGTAGCAGCGCGCCACCGGGCCGGCCCCCTATTTAAATTTTTAATTGTCTTTCTACCTAATACTTCTGATCCCTTTTACCCTGTTCTCTTTCTTCCAGATTATTCAGTACCCTTTATATAGTATTTAAACTAGAATTATTGTCCATGCCTCTTTCCCCAGACAATAAGCACACTGAATAGAAATTCTCTATCTGGCTGTAAGGGTAGATATTTCTGTCCATCTTGTTCTGTGACATAACCCAAGTGCCTAGAATATTGCTTGAAACATGGCAGGCACTCAATTAATATTTGCTGAAGAAATGAATAAATGAGTTAGATAACAATGTAACTGGATAAAACCCATGGGCCCAATAAAATGAAAAGGCTCCAAGACTTTGTCCATATTTCAAAATAGGTTTAAATCCCGAACTTTGCATTAAATAACAGTGGACCTTGAAGGGTTCACTTTGCCTTTGTAATGCTCCATTTTCTCTTCTCCAAGAGGAGTATTTTCACCATATCTATTATATTTGCCATTCAAAGTCACTATAAACATTCAAACATTGAATAAGATCTTATATGAAGGGAAATAATTATAACAACAGAAGCACTAACCAACATTATTTGTCTAGAGATATGGTTTTCTTACTCTGCTTCTTGCACAGAGAATATGTGTTGCTCTTATCTGATTTCTAACTGAAGATTAGTAGGGGTCCCTGTAACAATTCGCTGAGCGCCTGCTGTCTAGCCACCATTTATCTGGCTACTCCTGATGAGAATCAGACTATATCCAGTTGGTTCCATAGAGAGGCCCTATGAGGAGGGTTGAGGGGACAGCCAAGGCAATGGGAGACACAAACCGGGCCAGTGCTACTGTCGTTGTACCTGTTGGGACTTTCTCTTGAAGAGCTGTCTCCCCTCTGGTCAGAAAACAAAGAATCCATAGGCTATCTGACGTCTCCATCTGCACCCCCATGCACTCAGTTTGAACTGCCAGGCCAAACCCTGAACGGAATGAAAAGAAATAAGTAATCCTTAATGCCTTATTTTGACTAAGAATCCTCCATTTTCTCCACTGTTGGGTTTCAGGTGGGCTCTAGGAGATGACATTGAAGACTGAAGCTTCCTTGTGCTTTATCATTCTCCATGAGTCTGTGTCCTCTGGATAGAACAAACATACTCTAACTCCACCCCTGAA
>NW_007731205.1:172441-174368 GCF_000696425.1 Galeopterus variegatus
TTGAAGACTGAAGCTTCCTTGTGCTTTATCATTCTCCATGAGTCTGTGTCCTCTGGATAGAACAAACATACTCTAACTCCACCCCTGAACTTGACCATCAACACTTCACCAGATGACTGTAAGAAGGATATTAGTGATAAGTACTTGGCTACTGGCCATAACAGATAAAGACTGTTTGTAACTGAATAGATAAGGATTGTTTGTAGCTACTTAAAACTAAATGAGTGCCTAAAAATGCTTTAAAGTGTTAGTCTTTCAAACAAGGTTATTTTGTCTACATAGTTCTATTACTATTTATTTTTTGATGTGGGGAAATTATCATTACCATGAAGCAACCCATCTAAATCACATCCTGTCTGAGTGATCACCTGGACTTTCATTTAGAAAATTTTCCTGAACAGACCAGCCATCCCCAAATTCCCACTTTTACAATAATTTTTATCTATGGTCAGCTCACCTTTTCAATTCCATCAATAAAAAGACATTTTTTTTTTCTTACAAACTGCTCTTATTAAGGGGAGTTTAGAAATCCAAAGGGAAGTCTAAGAGAGGGGCTTCCAGAGGCTATTTATAAACCTCAGAGTCTAAACAGTTGATAGAATAGGAGAGTTGGCACCTTGTCCCATAATAGACTTAAGATAAACACAGGCAAAATGGAAGGAAAACTGCCCTCTATAACCAAGTTCTAGCCTGAAGATCCTTTCTAGCTCATCCAAATTTCTGAGAACATCTTAAAAAGAAGAATCCCAAAGAAATGAATGTTCCCGTCTGTGACCGCCTTATTCCTGGCTCCTCCTTGGAGCTCCTGAACTTGCCACTGAAAGCTCTGGGGAGTTATATCTTGAGCTGTGGACAAAGTGATTTCAGGGGGTTTCCTTGTTACCACAGTGACATCTGGGCAACAATACATGATTTACTGAAGAACATGCCCCCTTTTCCTGTTATCTTCACCCCTCTCTTTTCCCATATTGAACTGCTGTGTGGGAACCAACAGACACAGATCACTCCCTCAACTCCTTCCAGCCCTGTCCCTGCCCACAAACCCATTCCCTGTCTCTGTGCTTCTGACCTAATAAGACTTTATTACAGCTCCCATGTTCTGAGCTCCTACTGAGGGGCAAGCCCTGTACTCGGAGACTTGCATGCACAGCATCATGTCATCCTCACATACCGTATGGGGCAGGTTCTATTACTATTGCCACTTAACACAAGAGGAGGCCAAGAGTCAAAGAGTTTAAGAGACTTACCTGAGACTTACACAGCTAGGAAGTGACAGAGATTGCCTGCTAATAATTTATTTTTTCTTATCTCTTTTCTATGAGCTTCCTTTATCATCTATTTTATCAGTTTTTGGAAGACATTAATGGACCTACAACATCACAACAGTTGTGTGACTTTGAACAACTCCTTCTTTTTCTCTGAATCTCAGTTTCTTCATCAGTAAAATAACATGATGGGGTTAAGTTTTGTCCATGCCCCAGTATCCTGGAGTCCAAGGATGCAAGTGATGGCAAGTGATGCTGAAACACCCCTATGTATAAACTCTCACAAGTCTGATTTCACTAAGCCTGCTGAGAAGTCACCAGGTGGCAATGCCATGTGGCTCAGAAAGAGGAGAGATTGGAGACATCTCAGACCAAATGCCAAGAGCAATAAGGCTAGATGTAGGGTTTGGTCACTAAACATTCCTCTAGTTTTGGACAAAATAAAAAGATCATTAGCTGCTCAAACAATTATGGTGTAGACTAGAATGTGGGAAATTGTAGTTCATATTCTGACTCTGTCACTAGCTTATTGTGTGATCTTGAGCAAGTCACCAAAACCCTTGGGAATCTGTTTCCCCACCCGTAAAGCAGAGTTGCTAATAACCATACTTCCCTCCCATGATGGTTGAAAGGAACAAAGTGGCCCCACAAACATGGTTAAC
>NW_007731205.1:174378-191717 GCF_000696425.1 Galeopterus variegatus
GTAAAGCAGAGTTGCTAATAACCATACTTCCCTCCCATGATGGTTGAAAGGAACAAAGTGGCCCCACAAACATGGTTAACCTCTGACTAACCCATCACAGCCCTTGCATGCAAAAGTTCACAGCTAGATATCCAATATGCTTCCTTCTTTTCTGTTGTAACGGGTTGACCTCTTATGGACAAAACTCTAGATAATAGAAATAGTCAGAAAAGGATGGGAGGCAATTGGCCTTCTTCCCCAACAGCCTGACCATTATTGGAATTGAGCAAAAACAGAATCTCCCATCCCTTGCACTTGCTCTTCTGATCCAGCAAGACCCAGGAAGGGACATCCATTGAAAACACTACTTTGGTTTTTTGGCCAGTCATTTTAAATACTTATTTGATCTTGGGTTTCTCCATTTGGGGACTGAACATTGTTTGAAAGATCCAATTAAATTTACTTCTTTCTCCTCTCTTGAAGCAGATTTGTCTTTGGATAACCTTGAATAAGGGTAGCAGACAAAGACTTATTCAAAAGCCCTGTTTTACTATCCAAAGCAATGGCCCCTGGTGGGACAGTAGCTTTGACTTTTATTTGCATCAGTGTCTCTAGGCACAGAGGAACATGCACCCAGAAATGTGATTTCCCAGTGTGCTTTTCTCCAGGACCATACCCTTTCGGGTATTAGTCACTCCTAACTCATAAAATCAAAACTAAAGCTATGTAAAAGCTAAAAATGGAAGATTTGTCACCCAGAAAGTACCAATAAATGTAGTCATATGGAANCATCAGTGTCTCTAGGCACAGAGGAACATGCACCCAGAAATGTGATTTCCCAGTGTGCTTTGCTCCAGGACCATACCCTTTCGGGTATTAGTCACTCCTAACTCATAAAATCAAAACTAAAGCTATATAAAAGCTAAAAATGGAAGATTTGTCACCCAGAAAGTACCAATAAATGTAGTCATATGGAAAGACGAGTTAAGCCAAACCTGTCTTTCCCTTAGAGATAATTTCCTCTTATGTCTCATAAGTTACCATGTTTCTTCTCCTACAAATCCTTCCTGATACAGAGAGCTAAGCCCTGCTATTTATTCCTCCTTTAGGAGCCCAGAGGCTCTTTCCTCACAGTAAAATGAAGCTGTCTGATTCTCATGGAGAGTCTTTTCAAAAGACTATCTCAGCTTGTCCAGTTGTTGGGCTTTACCACTGGAACAACAGCCTATGTGTAGACTGTGGCTACAGATATTTCTTTCTTCTGTATTACTTAATAACATAAACACAAACAATAAAAACACTAACCAAAACACTTGAAAGTAATTTTAACATTAACAATAAATTCCTACTACTACTACTACTAATAACTCTGATTTGCATACTAGTAATACCACTAATAAAACTAATAAGAACAATAACATCTACCATATAAACTTACCCTGTATTAAACATTTTTCTTGTACTATTTCTAGGTAGTTGTCAGTGGATCATGTAATTTTCACTCGGTATCTAAAGAAACTAAGGTTCCAAAGGTTAAATAACTATTCTATGCCACACACCTAATAAAGACCAGTGCCAGGACGAATGCCCAGGTCTGACTAGGCAGCTCATGCACTTACCTATTTTTCTCCTCTTCTCATCCATGTGGTCAGGTAAATCATCCATGTGAACAGGGAAGGGTTCAATCTTCTGTCTTGATGAAAGAATTGACATAAAGAAAGATTTGAGTTTGACCAATAGCCTTCAGTTTTACTGAGTTTGACTATCTTCCCTCCACCTTCATGGATACACACCTGAATTATCCTGTTGTAAATAGTCCTGGATGAATGGACCAATATCCAGACACCATTTGAGCTAGGTAGATGATGTGTCATTATTATATACATTGGAAAATGCAAGGGCTTGGGCTGCATAATTTTTCTCTTATTCTTGTCAAAGCCAGGAGTCTATAAATGGAAGGAAGACAGGAAAAAAAGAAAGGGGAAAAAAAGGAAAGGAAATAAAAAAGAGAGGGAAGGAAAAAAGCAGGGAGAGGAGAAAAGTAGCATTTATTTGTAATAATAGATGACATTTATTGAAAGTTTTTAAATGCAAACGCTGCACTAAAAGCTCTATATAAACAATTTCATTTAATCCCTCAATCAACCCTAAATGTAAATGAGAAAGATGGTCCCTTGTCAGGTTAAGAAACTTCTCTAAGTCCCACAGCTGGTAAGTGACAGAGAATGGGATTCAGACCTAGAGTTGGTTGCCCACAGAACCTGCATGTTTTACCACAACACTATAATGTCTCATAGGTGCCAGGTAATGTGCTACACACTTCACATTGCTGCAGCACATAGTACAGTATGCAACCAGTGTTTCTTTACTCCTTCATCAACCCTTGCATCCATTCATTCATTCATTCTGACCCTTTAGCATGAACTATGAGGCTCTTGCATGATGTATCCTTTGCCTAAGTCTCCAGCCTGGACTCCTACCTCCCACCCCTCCCATTTTATCATCAAGCCATGCTGGACTCCTTACAGACTATCTCACCTCTGGGTCATTGTCTTATATTCTCTATTCTTGGAGCACCTGTCCCTACCCATGCACTTGACTCTTTTGTTCTATGTTTTAAAGATTGTGCCTTGGAGTCACCTTATCCAGGAATCTTTTCCTAGGTTTCTCCTAGAGCTTGGCTTAGGTGCCTCTTTTGCATACTTCCTCTACATTCTGAGCTTCTATCCACCATAGCACTCATTGCACTGCATTGTGCTTGTGGTTGGATGTATCTGTTTCCTCCTCTCCTCAGATTTTGAAGACCTTGAGATCAGAGACTGTATCATATACTGTATTGCATCCTCACCACTCAACATACTATCTCATGCATAGCAGACATTCTAAGGTTATTTAAATGATTGAATGAGTGTATGACTGGGTAGAGGAACAAAATTTGAGAATGGTGAATTGTTGCAGATGCTGAAGTTCAGGCAATGCACTAAGCCATAATCCCTGACAGTCTTGAAGACCACAGAGAGGAAAACACGATACTGAGCAAGAATGATTAGGAAACAAGAGAACCACATCCTAGAGAATCAACAAAGAAACATTGACCTCACAGCTCATCCAATTCAATCCCTTACATTACCAATAAGAAAACCAGGGCTCAGAGGATAATGTTCAGACTATGAGGTACAGCCAAATAGAGAATGGAACCAGGTCTCTGGGTCCCCAGCCCATTATTCTTTATCTTTTCCTCATCTCGGGATGCATGGAATGGGATGATTCCTATATAAAATATTTGTTCTAATGAGGAGCCTGGGGTTCAAATGGATTGCTCTTAACAAGCAGAAGTGTGTGAAGCACCAAAGCCAGCAGTGTTTGACCAATAAAAGGCAGTATTGATTGCTGCAGCTAGAGTTAGACTGGGGTGATAGAAAGTGCATCTAATTCCTTAGGGAGGGAGTAAGATGCGGAACCTCCCCCAAAATACGATAAAACATCAGGAGAGGCCCAGAACTCCACGTGGCCTCTCTGATGATTCTTGCTTATAACACATGTATGTAATTTCAGATGTGCATAAGGAAATGCATGAAATTTACAAGGAACATTTGATGCCATAAAGCTCAATGAATTGGGTTTGAAAATGGTAGAGTAAACTCTGATGTACATGTCTGATAATGCTGAGCTCACACTACAATCCATACCCAGGTCTCCAGACTCCTGCCCAAGGGACTTTACATTCAAAGTATTTATTCAAGGTCTCATTGCTTTAGACCCCTGGTACATTTGCAACAAATAATTCAAAATGATCTCATTAAACTATAAATCATATCTATATCACTTTGCTCTTAAAGGTTCCTTATCCATTGCTCTTGGGATGAAATTTGCATTCCTCACTGTGGCCTGCAAGGCCTTTAATGACCTGACCCTGCCTACCTCCCTTCCTCACTATGTTCCAACTGCAGTGACCTGTTTCCTCTTTTTCCCTCCAAAACACTAAATTCTTTCTTGCTGCTGGGTCTTTTTACTTGCTGTTCCATCCACCTAGGATATTCTTGTACCTAACAATTGATGAAGCTGGCTCTTTTTCATCTTTCATGCCTAAAACCAAATGCTTTGTCCTCAAAGGGGCCTTACTGAAGGAGCTCCCTGCTATCCAACACAATAAGTTGTCCTCTGTTTAATTCCTTTACAATATTCCTCATTTTCTGAATTCGCTGTCTTTTTGATATTTTTTCATTGACTATCTCCTCTAAGACTAGATCTTAGAGGGTAGAGATCTTGCCAGTTTTGTTCTCCATTAAATATCCTAGTGCCCAAACAGTATCTGTCATCTGAAAGTCATCCACAATATTTGGTAAATGAATGAACTAATAAATTCATGTAACAGAGGCTTATTGAGTGTCTACTATGTGCAAAACATTGTAATGGATGCTGTGGATGGCAAAAAGATGAATTAGTCATAGTATACTAGGAGTGATTTTTATAGACTCATAGAGGATTGGTAGTGAGCAAATATAATTCCAATGCAAGTTAGACATGACTGGAGTCATAAGAGACAGCTAGATAAAATGATGTGGGAGGTTGTATAGGAGGGGTTATGCCCAAATACAGTTAGAGCCTGGGAGAATAGGTAGAATTTTCACAGAGTTGAGAGTAAGAGGCTAAGTTTTCCTGCTGTGCTGTAAGCTCTAGAAGGAAAAGATAATGACTATGCTGTTCATTGTTCTATTCCCAGAGTTGAGAAAGTTGCCAGGCACATGGCAGGGGTTTGATGAATGCATGTTGAATGAATAAACAAATGCATAAATGAGCTTATTGCAATAGAAAAACATTTCTAAGATATATTAAAATATGGCCATGTCCACTTAATGGAAAAACCAGTCCCCTGTTCCTGTCATATGCCTCTTGTACTAAAAGTCTCCTTTCATTTCTATTAAAGCAAAGAAGCACCCTCTTCCTCTACTTGCATTCGCTCGAATTCCAGGAGCAGGGGTTTGGCGATAAATTAGCACTGAGGAAGAAGTTAACACGTCACCTGTCCATGTTCTGTCATCAAAGAAGAAATGGGAGCCGAAAACCCTGGGTTGGAAGGGTTCTTCCAGTGCTTGGATCTGTGCCTGTAATGAGAAATAAAGATACCCAGATGAAAGGGGTATCTATGAAGATGGGGGTGGGAAAAAAAGCCTTTACAATTTCTGCTCCTCATGATTAATTTTTAGCAGCTTTAAGGAGACTGAATTTACATACCATAAAATGTACTTGTCTCAAGTGCAAAAAATCAATAATTTTTAGTAAATTTATAGAGCTCAGTAACCATCATCACAATCCAATTTGAGAACATTCCCATCACCCCACAAATATCCTTCAGGGCCATTGTACTCACTCCCTATTCACATCCCCAGCCTCAGGCAACAACTAATCTGCTTTCTATCTCTTCTATAAATTTACTTTCTCTTGCTATTTCATATAAATGGAATTATACAGGTCCACATCATTAATTTTTGTGTCAAAATGTGGTAGCTATTTGTTATTTGGAGTCATATTCTTCTTCTTGCATGACTTCTCTTTGTGCCTAGTTTCTTCATCTATAAAATTAAATTCATAATGCTCCCACCCATGACTAAGGTATTTAGCATAATGGTCAGCAAATAGCACATGCTCAGTAAATTATAATTGTCACTACTATTATTATGATTATTATCATTTCGGCAAAGTTCGGTGAGTCCAGGACACAAAAGTCAGAAAAGGAACTCCATGGAAATTCTCACAAATGGCACATTAAAAGGAAAGAAATATTTCCATTCGGATCCTAACAGAAGGAAGCTTGTGCCCATTCCAGGGCTTTCTGTTCCCATTTCTTCTTTGGGGATAGGATGTGAACATATGTGAGCAGCCATCTCATTCACTACTGATTTACTGCCAAAGAAATGATTCTGGAATCTGAGTAGATGTGAGTTGAAGGAGAGGGTGTTTTTCTGTTTTACTAGAAATGAAAGGAGACCTTTAATATGAGATCCAAGTGACAAGGACAGGGGACTGGTATTCCCATTAAGCAGACATAGCAGTATTTTCATGTCTGACTATGGCATATCCATTAACAGGAAGATTTTAAAAAAATACATTTCTGTAGTAAAAACCTAGTGGAAAGAAAGGTATTTTTTTCCTGAAGAAAATGATTTCTTCCTCCTTTTAAAGAGAGAGGCTCTGTCCCTGGAGATGCTGATGAATAAATGAGTTTCCCTATCTGGGCTTCAGTTTAATTTAGCTGTTAGAAAGGAGAAATTTGACCTCAGAAGCCCTTCTCCAAGGTGAGACTGTGGTTCTAAGACTATCGGATTCTTACAGTGGAGGCAGGACTGATCAGAAACGGGGAAAATCATGGAGCTCCTAACTTTCCTACAATATCATGCTGTATTTTATGGACCACAGGTTTGTGTTGGGTGAAATTTGCTTCCTCATAAGACATAGAACATTTACAGTGTTTTTAATCTAAAGCAGGGGTGAGCAAACTTTGCTCTGCGGGCCATATCCTATCCATGTCTTTTTTTCATAAATAATGTTTTATTGGAACACAGCCACACCCTTTGTTTACATATTGTCTGTGGGAAAACCTAAAATATTTACTGTCTGGCTCTTTACAGAAAAAAGTTTGTTGACCTCTGGTTTAAAATTTTGATTGGTTACAGGAACCACTCTAAAAAAAAAAATTTTAAATAGGTACGATATATAATTGAACAGTTTCAGAAAGCCCTGAGTAGTGGCTAACATGAGTTGGCTATGGAGGCAGTTAAGAAGAGAAAAGGAGTAAGAAAAGGAGCCAGTAAAGGATGATGATGATGATGATGATGGTGATGATGATGGCACTTACTGAGTGCTTAAGGCAGCAAGATAATAACCTAAATCTTTATGCTAGTGTGGTTAATTCTCATAACTGTTATCTTGTTATCTCAGCTTTATAAATGAGGAAAATAAGGCATGGGAGTTTAAGAAATTTGACCAAGTTCAGAGAGCTAATAAAGTCATGATTTGGAGATAGAACCATATGGCCTGGTACAGTTGTTCTGTTACAGATGTCAAGACAACAATCCAGAGGCTTGCACACAATCTCTTATGACAAAGGGATAGGGGAACCTACTTCTTGACTCTGTAGCCAGTGTCCCTGCCATCACAGCAGGTATCAGTCCACCTGCTAACTCATGGGGGATTTCAGTACCTATATTACCGAACTATTTTACTTACCACATCCAGGCTATTAGATTTAAGAAAACAAGAATCACATCTTCTGTTTCTTTCCCTAGAGCCCCAACATATGGTAGGCACACAAATGCCCGGTTGTAATGATAGCAAACATTTAGTGATATAACATGATGTTATGAGAAATTGTTTTAGCATCTTGCATGGATTATTATACTCTGTCCTTAAAACAGTCCTGTGTGTTAGGCACTCTCATTATCTGTATTATATACAAATGATTAAAATGAGGAAATGGAGACTCAGAAGTTCAGTAATGTTTCCATGGTCTCATAGCTGGTGAGCAGTGAAGCCTGGATGTGGACTTGGGCAACTGACCAAGCTCTAAGACCTGGTCATTCAGTGTGGTCCACACACCAGCAGCCATGACATCATCGAGGAGCTGGTTAAAAATGTACAATCTCAGGCCAGCTGAAGTATGATTTGCATCTTAACAAAGTCCTCAGGTGATTTGTGTGCACATTAAAGTTTGAGAATCTCTTCTGTAAATCACCATGCTCTTGTCTCTGTGGATCACACAAGAAAAGAATGAAGGAATGATTGCTTTCTGGGCAACACAAGAAACAAGCTGGTCAGATGAAAAATGTGCTCTAAGGGAAATGATCACAGTGTCCATTCCTATAAATCAGACCTGTTCCAGAAACAAATACCCTTTTCCCAGATTGTATACTAAAATTTTTCCTAAAACCACCTCACTAAAAATGTCTAAGATCTATATTTATATTTTTAGCCACATGACAAATACAGAAGCAAATGCTTCAGGACTGAGTAATAGAGCTATAACCCAGCCTGGGCTTTGCTTGTGACGCACCAACGTGTGTTTTTAGGCAAGGGACAGAGAGGAAATTGCCATCTGCTCAGTAACTTGTGAGTTACTATTTCCCGAAAACCTAAGACTTTTCCAATTCCATTAACATGAATAAAAGTACAAACTTAAGGCAATAGTCACATTTGCACCTGGAAAATGCCTCCTCTGACTTTCTAGATATCTTCAGAGGTGGAGGGAGCTATGGGGATTCTTCAAGGTTGTAGAATTATGTTGTGCTTGATTATCATTTTTTTCAGATTTCTAATAAAAAATCGTATCAAGTAATCAGAATAATTTGTTGTCCTAAATGATGTCTCTTCCTCAAGCCATAGAAATGCTTCCCCACTGATTCGAGGAGATGGGAATCTGAGCAAGCATCTCACTGCCATTTCAATTGAAAGATGGCAAAGACCTCATCTTTCTCTTTTGCCATCATATCCTTTGGGGTCTTGGGATGATTGTAACTCTTCTGACCCTCAGTTTCCTCAGTGGTCAAACACAGATAGTAGCATCTACCATTACCAGATTTTGATGAAGTCTGTTTTCCTTCATAAAACTGAACTATTCACACAGCCACTAACCTACTGGTTTCCAGACAATCACAAGGCTATCATACTCCTGCGAGCTTACACATCTTCAGAACCTATCCCCAAATAGCAGGATCCAGTAGGTCAAGTATAGGGCCTGGAAATCAGTATTTTAAAGATGTCTTCCAAGTATTTTAACCCAGCTGGTCTATATACTATAATTTGATTTCTTTCTCTGGTGGTTCTTTGCCACCTTCTAAGTAATACAAATTCCAACTCCATAGGCAAATATGAGTCCCCAAGGCAGGTAATACCTTAACACTTTAGGGGCAAATTCGATGGTGTTTTCTTGTGGGTCTGAACCTCGAGGATGTACTTATAGGAGAAAAAACAACAAACAGGCAGGACCAAAGCCTGAAGAGCTTTGCCTTGGGGTGGGGTGGTCATGAGCTACATGTATCCATTTGAGTTTCCAATCTTAACTCAGCTCACAGGTGATGGAGCCACTACCCTGCTGCAACACTGTGTAGGACACCATACCTGTAGAGCATGACACACCATACCTCTGTCAGGGACTTTGCTGATCATACGCAACTATTATTAAAATAGCAGCAGATTCTACTCACCCTAACCCTTGACTTGTCATCATAAACAACTAGACTTAGATTCCTTTTCACTTGCAGTGGTGGCTCTTCTATTCCTGTGATCACTCACAGCTGACGAGGGTGCTAACTTCTCCAAGACTCCCTGCATCATCATATCCTGCTTGTTTTGCAATGTGATCATAGTAGTCACTCATGTATTGTGTAAAAACAGATCTCAGGTCAGGGGAATATCTTACCATTTATTCTAACACCTGGCTGCTCTCAAAACTTTCTTTATCTTCCCTCCATGCCCCCCATATCCAAGGTCTCTCCTATACTAATGAAAATGAAAATATTTTGAAGGCCAGTTTATGCTATATCTATACATCAAGATCCAAGATGGAGTATGTTTATGGATATTTCAACAGTTCAAATCACCACCACATACTGTCTACTAGATTTCAGATCTTGTGATTATTTAAATAATACAAAATATAGTTTTACTTTATTAATAATATCAATAGGGACAGTCAATCATTAAGTATCACTGAACTATGTTAAATGGTTTTAACATTACGTGAATTTTTTCACATTATATGGTTAGATTTTACAACAATCTGGGTGAGTCATATATTATTCCTATTAAAAATTTGAAATTAATAGGTAGTTGTCATAGATTAATGGGCAAAGTCAAGATTTAAACCCAGGTTCACCAGAGTCCGAGGTTGGGCGTTTTATCATTTTGTCTCTCCCAGAGAGGGGAAATGTGACCTCAGAGCATGATGAGGATGTCAACCTGCAGTTGGGATTAACAGCAGAGAGGGCTGCTTGCCTACCAGGTGTGCTGTGACAATCTCCTCCCCTCCCTGGGCCCCAGAAAGTTATTCAGCTCGACCACTAAACCCCTCACAGCTCTCATATCATGTGAAATGTTAAGCTAACTCTAGGGTCACTCTGTTGGAAAGGCTTGATATTTCTGTCTTTTTTTTTTTTTCCTTTTTGTCTTTTTTACAGACCGGTAACAGGATCGCAACCCTCGGTGTTGCGCCCGCACTGTGCTCAGCCAGTGAGTGGGAACCGGTCTTTCCTTTTTGTCTTTTTTACAGACCGGTAACAGGATCGCAACCCTCGGTGTTGCTCCCGCACCGTGCTCAGCCAGTGAGTGGGAACCGGTCTCCACATGGGATCTGAACCCTCGGCGGGAGCGCCACCGCACTCCCAAATGGCGCACTCTCCAGCGCGCCACCGGGCCGGCCCTATATTTCTGTCTTTTATGATCCTTTAGAAAAGGATAAAGTTTGGCTATGATTAATGAGGCCACATATTTTCCAAAATGAGAAAATGTGGAGGACAAAAGGGATGCTGTTAATAGATAAACCTGGAAATTAAGCAAAAGCTGTGACCATCCTGGACAAACTAAGTATGATTGTCACAACTATAATACATTTATCTCTATAGGTTCACAGCCACTAGCTGAATGTGTTCAACAACGTGAAAAGCAAGAGTATGAGGGTGGGAAAACAGTCCTCTTGGGTGGGCCAAAGTTAGCATTGCAGCCAGACTAAGATGGGAGGCGTGTGGAGAAGAGGCTACGAAGTGAGAGGAGGCACACACAAAGGATTCTGAGAAAAAAGTCTTCAGCTTCCGGATAGTGCTTTAAGATTGACCCTGGGGCCGGCCCGGTGGCGCACTGCTACAGTGCGTCGCTTGGGAGCGCGGTGGCACTCCCGCCGAGGGTTCGGATCCCACATACATACCGGTTCCCGCTCACTGGCTGAGCGAGGTGCGGGCGCAACACCGAGGGTTGCGATCCCGTTACCGGCCCCGGTCCGGTACGGGCGCAACACTGAGGGTTGCGATCCATTGCTGGACATGACACGAAGAAAAGACAAAAAGAAAAAAAAAAAAAAAAGATTGACCCTGGACCATGGGGCCTCTACTCATCATGGTGACACATGCTCAGAGCAAGATTTTTCAGGTTTCTTGTAATTCTATCACTAGGCATTACGACTGTTGCCAGCACAACCTTGGCCTACTTTTCTTTTTGAACAAAGAGACTGTTTGGGGCTGACAAAAGTGACAGCTGTGGGCAGGGCATATCTTATCTCTGAAACAGAAGATGGGAACTACCAGATTTAGTCATTCCACAACTTAGATATACAGTACATTAATGTGTTGTATGTAGTAAATACATACAAATTCATCTGTCAATTTAAAAATAAATAAATAGACACATGAAAGAGAAGGTGAAAGCTAACCATATTCCAAACAGTCCTCCAAGCCGTAAGGATACAGAGGACATGTCAGCAAGATTCTGCAGCCGAAATGCCATGAGGTTGATCATTAACTATGCCTTATGAATTGCTACCCTGCCTTTTATATTCAAGGTGACAGCTCCCTTTTGTTTTTTAAAGAAAATATGAATTGTTAAGAGAAAGGATACACAGAGATCTTCTGCATCTTTCCCCTCCTCTTTGCCATCTTTTGGAGAACTAAGAACACATATTAAGAGAACAAAGCAGATCAAACCTTGTTTTAGTACTTGGGAATTCAATGACGAATTAGACTTGATTTTTGCTTTTGAAGAAATTCATCCTTATTTTAAGAAAAAATATGCATATAGGAAATTTAATATATCACCATCATTTTACAGAAATTTACTCCATGTCGTACATTGTATATACAGCTCAGTTAATCTTCATAACAACCAACTAAGGTAGGTTATATTATCTCAATTCATAGATGGATACACATGTAAGTCACATGGTTAAGGTTTCAGTGAAAGTCTGTCTCATCTACACTCACTGCTCTGTTCACGCTGTCCAGTGGCTTTTGTGGCTTTTCATATTACTCCTGGGAAAAGCCAAAGTCCTTACTATGACCTAAATGTCCCTATTAATGTTTGTAAAATTTATAGGTTTTCCCCCAATCTGGGTACATGACAGGGCTGTACTTCCTGATTCCATATTTTAGGTCAATCCAAGTAATATGTTCAGTCCAATGAGTTAGGTATGGAAAGAATGTCAATTTAAAGCTGAGCGTTGCATTGCCAAGGTGAGACCCAGCAGGCTTCTTTTTGTTTTACTCTGTGTTAAGGTTACTAACGATAATGCAGACATTGGTTGCTCCATAGTCTGGTTGGTTCTGGAGTGAGGAAAGAGTGAGGATGTGAGAGCAGAGGCCCTTCCTGGTCCATGAGGAACCTTAAGCTTGTAGAAGTCACTGAGATTCCTGGTTGTTGGATGTGAGAGCATAGGCCCTTCCTGGTCCATGAGGAACCTTAAGCTTGTAGAAGTCACTGAGATTCCTGGTTGTTAATTGCATGTTGGTTATCTAGCCTCCCTTGACTGAGACAGTGCTTTCTTTTCTTTTCTTGACATATCACCACCCATGTTAACATATAGTTTACTTATTTATCATGGTGTCTTCTGTCACCCACAGTAGAATCTTAGTTCCATGTACACAAGGAGTTTTGTCATTTTGTCCACTAATATATTCCCTGTGTGAAGGACAGTACATGGCTCATCGTAGAAACTCAACAAGTCCTTGTTGAATGAACATAGAACAAAGCAGCCTCATTACACCTGTGGGTGATAAGACAGACTTAAGTCCACAGTGCTATTAGAACACAGAGAAGAGACTGACTCAAAGCAAGACTGGACTTGTGTCTTGCCCCCGTATGACCCCGGTGTCTAGCGAGCTTCTGCAGCATGGTGGGAACTCAGTATATGATTGCTAAGCTGTTACATTAAAGAGCCTCTGCTGTGGTTTTTATGACCAAGTGGTTCCCCAAGCACTCATGCATTAATAATTATTCCATTCTCCTGGTAAGACTTTCATCCATCACCCTGGAAGTCTAAGCCATGGCTTAGTCATGCCCTATGACTCACCTCCATTCAGCTTTTCCCTTCGTGACGTTTCTCTCCTCCTTTCTCTATGCTCATTCACCTTTCTCTTTTAATTCACACCTCATTCAGGTGTGTCTTGGACATTTAGCCTCAAATGACTCTTGCTTCCTTTTAGGACAAAGCAGCTCTTCTGTTTCCTGCCACTAGAGGTATCTCTCCTAGACAGCAGCCTCAGGAAACTGCTATAGGCAGACAGGTGTTATCTGTCAAAGGATTCTGAAGGAGATGCACCCTTCTCTCTAAAATACTTTTGCACACTGGAGATAATGCTGACTTCTGTTTACCTCTGAGTCAATGTCCTTCTAATGGATGTCCATTTGGCTGTTCTGCTGACATCCGAAGAACAGAATTCCAAATCTGACCTCACCTCTTTTTCTTTCTCCTGAATTTCTTCCTATTTTAGTATTGACACCACTTTCAGGTACCCAAGCTCTCTTTTAACTGAATTTTCCACCTTCAGCTAAAGCAAAGAAATCAAATGCCATCATGCTACTGTCACTCCTGCATCAGTCAAGTTTCTCCAGGGATACAAAACCTACACACACACACACATATACATACATAATTTTTTAAAGAAATTTGCTCACATGATTATGGGGCTTGGTGAGTCCAAAATTTGTAAGGCAGACCAGCAGGCTAGAAATTCAGGTTAGAGTTGATGTTGCAGTCTTGAGTCCAAAATCTATAGGGCAGGCCAGCAGACTGGAAACTCAGGCAGGATTTCTGTATTATTGTCTTGAGGAAGAAATGTTTCTTCTCTGGGAAACCTCAGCTTTGCTCTTTGAGGCCTTCAACTGATTGGATGAGACACATTATCTAGGGAAATATCCTTTATTTAAAGTCAACTGATTGTAAATGTTCATTGCTTCCACAAAATACTTTCATGGCAACATCTAGGTTATTGTTTGATCAAACAGATGGGCACTATGGACACATGAAATTAACCATTACACCCTGCTATGGCCTGAATGTTGTGTCCCCCCAATATTTATATGTTGAAATTCTAACCCTTAACATGACCATATTTGGGGGTGACGTCTTTGGAATGTTACTTAGATCATGAAGGTGGAGCTCTCACAAATGTGATTAGTGCCCTTTTAAAAAGACATGAGAGAACTTCCTTTTTCTCTTTCTGTTCACTGCTATGTGGGGACACAGTGAGAAGACAGTGAATCAGGAAGCCAGCCTTGCCAGACACCAAATCTGCTAGCAGTGCCCTTTTAAAAAGACATGAGAGAACTTCCTTTTTCTCTTTCTGTTCACTGCTATGTGAGGACACAGTGAGAAGACAGTGAATCAGGAAGCCAGCCTTGCCAGACACCAAATCTGCTAGCATTTGATCTTGGACTTCCCGGCCTCCAAGACTATGAGGACTGCTTGATGTTTAGGCTCCCCGGACTGCAGTACTTTGTTATAGCAGCTTGAATTGATGAAAACATACCTCTGTATACTTTAATCCACAGCACATATTATTAATCAATCAGTGCATTTTCCCATTTGAGTTCAGATGAAGTTTCATAATTCCTTTTGTAATAACACTGTTTCCAGCCATTACCAATTGATCAAATCTGGCACATGAATTGAAACCCAACTCTGGTTTGTACTTCTGAAAACAATTCTAATCACTCTTCCTTCCTGCACAATGAATCTTTATTGCCTGAGTTTCCTATGCAAAACATGTATCACAAAACATTAGTCTTGCAAGATATTCTGTCAAAAAGAGATTTTGTGATCAAAATGTTTATTATAATTAGCAAATCATGCCTCCCTCCAAAAATCTTGAAAACTCCTGAATTACTATTTGATAACCCTGCTTTGCCAAAATCTTCCTGACCACTAATAATGTTAAATTATTCTTAACATTATACTCGCTACTATTCAGGGGAGAACATTTTGGGAAATGCTTGTCACTCAAGGCCTGACATTAACTATCTTTCCAAACTAATATCCTTGAATCAAAGCATTTCTTGAATATCCCCTATACTATCTTGATCCTGTTTGTCCCTCAACTTGCTAAATTAAAAGCATTCAGCAATATGTTTGTCAATATCCCTTGTGGCAGAAATAATGCTATGTGCCCAACGAAACCCTTTTCACCTCCTGGGCACACAGGAAGACATTTCCCAGACTCCTTCGCAATTATGTTGGGGTCACGCTACTGAGTCTGTCTATGGCAATGTGAGTGAAATAAAGTAAACCATTTCCACGCTTGGTTTTCCATTCTCTCTCTCTTCTCTGTTCACGTGGTTAGAAACATAAAACTCTCAAAGGGAAGAGCCATGTGGTACAAGAAGCCTTTATCTTGAGTCACTGCTTAGAAGAGAGCACTCCCTAACCCCAGCAGAGCATGAAGAAGAAATTCTTTTTATGTTGAGCCACTGATATTTGCGGACTACATGTCACAGGAGCTGCCGTTAATCATCCTGTCTATTCCACTCTTCCACAAAGCCTAATCTGATGCCCTAGCTGGACTAGACTTTTCTTCTTCAGACTCCCACAATCTTTAGTCCACTCATAATACTTACAATGTTCTACCTCTCATTAAAATGATTTATGCTGCTATCTATCTTTATTCCTAGAATTTGAACTTCCTGAGGGCAAGATTTCATCTCTGAATCTCTCCTTCTGACTTTGCAGAGTGAATTGTGTATGGTAATTATCAATGATTGCTGAGTAACAATCATTAAGACATCAAGGGTATTCATATTCTAACAGGAAATTTTATCATGGTGAGACAAAGCTGAGAGTCTTAAGGGAATTTAGGACCTATAGCAANCCTCCAAAAATCTTGAAAACTCCTGAATTACTATTTGATAACCCTGCTTTGCCAAAATCTTTTTGACCACTAATTAATGTTAAATTATTCTTAACATTATACTCACTACTATTCAGGGGAGAACATTTTGGGAAATGCTTGTCACTCAAGGCCTGACATTAACTATCTTTCCAAACTAATATCCTTTGAATCAAAGCATTTCTTGAATATCCCCTATACTATCTTGATCCTGCTTGTCCCTCAACTTGCTAAATTAAAAGCATTCAGCAATATAATTGTCAATATCCCTTGTGGCAGAAATAATGCTATGTGCCCAATGAAACCCTTTTCACCTCCTGGGCACACAGGAAGACATTTCCCAGACTCCTTAGCAGTTATGTTGGGGTCACGCTACTGAGTCTGTCTATGGCAATGTGAGTGAAATAAAGTAAACCATTTCCACACTTGATTTTCCATTCTCTCTCTCTTCTCTGTTCACATGGTTAGAAACATAAAACTCTCAAAGGGTAGAGCCATGTGGTACAAGAAGCCTTATCTTGAGTCACTGCTTAGAAGAGAGCACTCCCTAAGCCCAGCAGAGCATGAAGAAGAAATTCTTTTTATGTTGAGCCACTGATATTTGTGGACTATATGTCACAGGAGCTGCCGTTAATCATCCTGTCTATTCCACTCTTCCACAAAGCCTAATCTGATGCCCTAGCTGGACTAGACTTTTCTTTTTCAGACTCCCACAATCTTTAGTCCACTCATAATACTTACAATGTTCTGCCTCTCATTAAAATGATTTATGCTGCTATGTATCTTTATTCCTAGACTTTGAACTTCCTGAGGGCAAGATTTCGTCTCTGAATCTCTCCTTCTGACTTTGCAGAGTGAATTGTATATGGTAATTATCAATGATTGCTGAGTAACAATCATTAAGACATCAAGGGTATTCATATTCTAACGGGAAATTTTATCATGGTGAGACAAAGCTGAGAGTCTTAAGGGAATTTAGGACCTATAGCAATGGGCAGGGACTTTCTGTTGCCAGCTTTGATATGCTAATCAAATGGACTCACACTCATTCCTACATAATTTTTTTAGTACTTGATATAGAAATCCAGATCAAAAAGTAGACAATGCTTAGATTTTGGAATTAGAGAGTAGTTGGCTGGATCCAAATACTCTGATCTGTTCCTCTTTGACCTTGGAAAAATAACTTTACTATTCTAAACCTCACTTTCCTTGTCTTTAAATCAGAGATTAATCCCTACCACATGGAACTGCCATGTGGATTAAATAAAATTTTGAATGGAAAATGCCCGGTCTGGGGGCTGGCACATGAGTATGTTCTCAACAAATGGCAGTTTCCTTTGAGCCTGGAAAAGCTGTTGCTGCTGACATGTCAGCAGGGGCCATCCTGGCCGGGGAAGTTCACCAGGGTCCTAAAGGAAATTGGATGGCTTTTAAAGCCGAGCTGATTAAATATGATTTTGTAGCTCCTACTGAGAGACGAGCTGCAAGGGAACAGCTGTG
>NW_007731205.1:192320-196173 GCF_000696425.1 Galeopterus variegatus
AGCTGATTAAATATGATTTTGTAGCTCCTACTGAGAGACGAGCTGCAAGGGAACAGCTGTGCTGTTTTATTGGGGAATCAAGGATTGTCATATGAAGTCCTCTTATAAAGAATCTAAAACTAGTTACTGATGCTACTGAGCAGTTTGTTTAGTAAATTGAAGTCCTTTTTCAAAGAGCCATGGCTAAATGCTGAGGTCTAAACAAAAGGTAAACAGTGTTCTTTCCTCTTTGGTCTTGACAGATTGAAACTTACATATATCAATGTGCCTGCCTGCTTCAGGCTGAGCTAATGCAACACTGATGCAACTTACTTTCTTGCTGGAAAAAATGACCAATTAGAGCAGAGTCTCCTAATCTTTCACATAAACCTGTTAGGATCAGGAATCCCTAGATGGCAGTTTAAAATGGGAAAGTAATGATGTATTCCTGTAACAACCACCATTCTTCATTTGGAATTGGATAGGGAGAATGGAAGTTTGATGAAGTGGAGACACAACTGTTTCGGATTTGTCTTTTCTCTTTGAGTGCTGGTAAAATGTGGCAGAAAGTGGATTAAAAAGACGGGTTCAAGATTTGAGTAAATCTCTTCTCCTCACTGGGTCTTGGTTTCCCTAACATAGCAGGGAGTCACACTGAGTAACCTGTAAGCCATCCCTTCATTTCCACTAAATTTAACGTCATAAGACTCCTATTCATATATTCCTTGGGCTAGTAGGAAGAAATAAAATAGTTACATATGAGGTGGAATTTAGAGATTTTTGTTTAAAAAGGAGCACTTAGTCTGGAATGAAAATAATGAGAGCAGCATTTGGTTCAGTTCTCTACTAAAAGATAATTGTCAAATTTGAAGTAACCAAATGGAACAAAGAAATGATGGTTTTATTGAACTTTGTGTACCCATCAAAGTTGTTGTTCATAATTTCCTGTATAAGCACAGAACATAGCAGGAAGGATTCCGAATCAGACTGCACAAGTCCTGCCTCCTCTGATGATAAGAGCCAGTCTTTCCTGTGCCTCTCTCTGCACAGGCACTATGCTAACTGATTTGTAGACATTATTCCATTTTCCCTCACCATAGCTACAAAGAAGCAGAGATTATTATTCCCATTTTGTTAATTAGAGTCAAGAAGTCAGTCACCTAAGGTCACGAATTTGGGGACAGCACTGGAATGTGGGGACAGCTCCTACAGTTGCTTTCCTGGGATAATTATTCTGTACTGTTCTGCTTCCTGCTGTCTTTCATTTATTCCTTCAACAAATGCTTACCAAATGCCTGCAATGTACCAGGTGCTGGAGATTCACTCTGTGGAGAGACAGGAAGGGTTCCTGTTCTCAGAAAGCTTGTGTTCTAGCTGAGAGGTGGCAAAAAATAAACACAATCATAAGAAAAATACAAGGTAGTAGTAAATAATATGCAGATAATACAGGAAGGGTTCCTGTTCTCAGAAAGCTTGTGTTCTAGCTGAGAGGTGGCAAAAAATAAACATAATCATAAGAAAAATACTAGGTAGTAGTAAATAATATGCAGATAATGTTAGAGTAAATGTGAAGAGCAAATAAGTGCTGCTTTATACTGAGTGATGAGGAGGCATCTATCTCTGAAGGCATCTATCTCTAAAAATGTGACATTTATGCTGAGACCTTGAGGAAAAAAGTCTGACTTCTCCAAGCTTCAGGCTTCCCATCTATAACATGTGCAAATATTAAGACATGCCCAGACAGCAGGATTTTAGAAAGAAACAAATGGGACTGTGATGGTAAAAAGCTTCGTATACAGTAAGAAGCTCAATCCCCTCTATGCGATGATTTTGCACTAGAAGGTGTAAGATTCCTCAGCATGTGGCTGAGCCAGGGTAGTAATAATAATAGCGTAAGTTTACCGAATGCTTACTGTGTGCCAGGCACTGTTCTCAATATTTTGCATTATTGATTGGTTCAGTCCTCTCAACACCCCTCTGAAGCAGATACTACTATTACTTTCATTTCACAGATGTGGAAACCAAGGCTCATGTGAGATGAGTCAGTTGGCCAACTTTATGCAGATAACAAGCAGTAGAGGCAGGCTTTGTGCCAGGTACTCTGAATCCTGAGGCCCATGTCCTCAACCAGCAGGCTTTCACTACTTTGCATATAATTGTTTTTGAACACATATCTCTAAAATCCTCTCTTAACCTACCAGGAGTTTAAAAATGTTTGTCAACTTCATATCACTTTTGCATTATTTGGTTTTGCACCAGATGTTGTGATCTCAGCCCGGAATGTAATCAGTCTGCAGGGCAAATACACAGTGCTGCATTTTCTCTGAATGATTTGAAATCCTCCTAGCACTTAATAGGCTCTACGAATGGGCTTGATGATAAAAAGCACAAGTTTACAAGATAATAATAGCAAACTTCCTAAAGCAGTGAGCTCTCCAACACCAGAGATATTCAAATAGAGGCCCAGTGGTTCTTTGACAGAGGTGCTATATGATAGACATTACACATTATCTTAAGCATTGGTCTAGGATCTCTGCAATGCTAGGATTCTACCTTCCTGCAGAGATATCCAAGAAGCGTCTCCCCTGCCTTTCTGTGCCCGTAGACAAAGTAGGAGGCCATCTACAAAATATCACCGTAGGGCCACTCTTCCTCCCCTTTCTAAGTATGTAATCCACATGTTCAGGATACTCTCAACTTGGAAATTGTTATTCCTCTGATTTAAAGCACAAAAAGCTTCAATCAGAATGAATTTGTAATCTCTGGAAGGAGGTGACTTATTGATGACAAATACCAGAGCTACCAGCACCTACATCAGGTTTTTACTGCAACAGAATTAAACGGAGAACAAAACGATTTGTTGATTTTCTATCTCTTCTTTTTTCAGTCTGGGTAGTTTGTATGTGTCTGGAACCTTATCCGTATCTTCCAGATTTCCATATTTGTTGTCATGCAGTTGATGGTCTCTAATAATTATTTGTATTTCTATGGTATCAGTTGCAATGTCTCCCTTTTCATTTTTGATTTTTATTATTTGGATCTTCTCTTTTCTTTTTCTTTGTTAACCTAGCTAATGGTTTGTCTATTTTATTTATCTTTTCAAAAAACCAACTTTTTGTTTCATTGATCAATAGAAACTTTTGTTTCTATTGTTTTCTGGGTCTCTATTTTATTTAGTCCTGCTCTGATCTTAATTATTTCTTCCTATCTGCTACCTTTAGGTTTGGATTGTTGTTGCTTTTCAAGTTCTTTGAGGCATGGTGTTAGGTCGTTTAAGTCTTTCCGTTCTTTTGATGTAGGCATTTATTGCAATAAATTTGCCTCTTAGTACTGCTTTTGCAGTGTCCCATAGGTTTTGGTATGATGTATCTTGATTTTTGTTGGTTTCAAGAAATTTTTTGATTTCCTGTTTAATTTCTTCTTGGACCATAGGTCGTTCAGGAACCTATTGTTTAGTTTCCATGTATTTGTATAGTTTCCAGAGTTTTGCTTATTATTAATCTTCAGTTTTAGTCCATTGTGGTCTGAAAAGATACTTGGAATGATTTCAATTTTTTTAAATTTGCTGGGACTAGATTTTTGACCTAATATGTGGTCTATCTTGGAGAATGTTCCATGAGCTGATGAGAAAAAAGTATATTCTTTAGTTGTTGGGTGAAATGTTCTATATATATCTGCCAGGTCCAGTTGGTCTAAGGTGTAGATTAAATCCTGTGTCTCTTTGTTGATTTGTTGCTGAAATAGTGGAAGAAACAAGAGTGAGGAGAAGGTCTAGACTGGAAGCAAAGGATAGAAGTTGAGAAGTTGGAAGACAAAAAAAAAAAAAAATCACAGAGTACTTCAAATTTTGCCTGAGGCCGTCCTCATACTTCTA
>NW_007731205.1:196267-197899 GCF_000696425.1 Galeopterus variegatus
AATACTCCAAACTTTACTTTATTCTTGTAGAGTTTGAATGACATCACGTAAATAACATATAACATCTAATACAGTGTGAACTTCCAGTAGATGCTGTTACTATTAGCACTGTTTTTATAACACATCTTATATAAATTTATTTGGGGGAGAGATTTCTCATACAGATAGCGGTTCTATTTTCTTTTGTATCTTTAAATTGGAATGTTAGAGGTAGTCTAGCTGAATGGATTAATTTAATTAGAAAACATCATCTTTGGGTCATTAGCCTGTGGCTGCTGTGGGTCAGATGTCCACACAGCCCATTCAGAGGCACAAAGAACAGCCTATAAAGACTTCTATGAATCAAGACTGTAGACATGACAGTTTCAAGTAGAGAAGGACTCAGATTGATTTGTCCAGCTCATTAGCTGAGCCAACCATATGTATATAAAAATTCTTAAGAGAAACTTCAGACACACCAGGACCCTCTACATACCTTAAGAGCTAATCAGCAACCCAAATCAAGGTTGAAATAAATATTCCAACTGGAGTAGTCACCATTAGATCATCTTTATGAAGTTACATCAAAGCCTATTTTGTCCTGCCCTTTTATTTTCATAGGGAAACTGTGAAAGTACAGAGAAGTGACTTGGGGAAGTCATACAACAATCTCTTCTTTAGCTACCCAAACCACTTTCCTAGCTTCAAGGCCTGCTACTCCTTTGTACAGACTTTCCTGGCCTTGCATGAAAAGTGTCCATTTCCTTCTGACCCCACTGTTCTCAGTATCTGCACTGTTCCTTTGGTACTTAATTATAGTCACTGAATTACCTCATGCAGAGAAGTATTCTTGAGTACCTCCCACAGGCCAGACTGTATATGCAGAGATGAACAAGACACTGCCCTACCTTTAAGAATCTCACAGTCTAGATCAGTGCTGCCCAAATGAAGAAGAATATGAGCCACAAACATAATTTTAAATTTTCANAGGAAAAACACAACAAAACAGAACAACAAAAAAACAACACTATTATATTTTCTACTCAGCCATGAAATGATCCGGTTTACAGACTTGGACTTGTGAGTCAAAATCAGGTTTTCATTTTCTTTCATCTTTGTCAAATGTCACTCTGTGTGGGGCCACCAAAAGGAAAAATAAAGGGCTGAAAATAAATTCCGGAAGCCCAAGAAGAAAAGAGGCTAATTCAGCAGCCTGTAGATTGGCAGAGAGGCTCCCTTACCCTGAAATAAAAGCCAGACCCAAAGTGGTCTTTGGGGGGTTGTCATCGTGAGGAGGAATGGATGACTGAGCTGTCAGAGTCCCAGTGCAGGGACTCCAATATTGAAAGTTCCAATCCTACACTGAGAATGATACTCCAAAGAAACTCAGGGTTCTGTGCTTGTGCTTTCTTGAATAAGGTGGAAGTTCTGCATGTGGATTAGTTCAACCTGAGAGATCAGTTTATCAAGTCGTCAGCATCAGGACGGCATGGATTAGATTTATACCTGAGACCCAAAAGATAGCAGTTGCTATAGTAGCCAAAACAAGCAAAACAGACTTTGGTTCTAATTCCTCCTCTACTTTAGCAAAGTTGCTTCTACTTTCTGACCCACTACCTCATCTGTAAATGTAGAATAATACTCCAAACTTTA
>NW_007731205.1:199416-201761 GCF_000696425.1 Galeopterus variegatus
TGTTCCTTTGGTACTTAATTATAGTCACTGAATTACCTCATGCAGAGAAGTATTCTTGAGTACCTCCCACAGGCCAGACTGTATATGCAGAGATGAACAAGACACTGCCCTACCTTTAAGAATCTCACAGTCTAGATCAGTGCTGCCCAAATGAAGAAGAATATGAGCCACAAACATAATTTTAAATTTTCAATTAGACACATTTAAAAAGGTAAAGAGAAAAGATGATATTAATTTTAATAATATTTTTATTTAACCCAATGTGTATTTTCATATCGATATTTAATCATTATAATGCTATTAATGAGATATTCTACATTAATTTTTATTCTAAGACTTTGAAATCTGGTGTGTGATTTTTACATTACCAGCACATCTCAGTTTGGACAAGCTGTATTTCAAGTGCTTAAGAGCCACATGGTGTTAATGGCTACCATATTAGAAGTTCCAAGTCTGAATGGAAAATAAACAAGAAAACCCATAAACACCATAAATGGGTAGGTATACAGGATTTGGGGGTAGGGCAAATTGTGGTTGGCTAACCTGTTATTGTGTATATGTGTGTGTATGTGAGTGTACACGTGTATGTATGTGTTTGTATCTGCTTTCAGGTACCTGACTGTGTTTGGTAGAATGAATCAAGACAGGAAAGATTATTGGAAAATAGTTGCCAAAGTTTTGATGTTGTTGTTGCTGTTATTAACAAAAACTTTATTGAGATATAATTCACATATCATAAAATTTATCCTTCCTGAAGGTTTTGATATTCAAACTAGATTACAAAGGGTGATATCATTATTTGAACAAGTAGGACAGAACATTCCAGGCTGAAGGAACAGTATTTTCAAGAGCTTTGGTATGTCAATATGTATAGCATGTAACAGAAAAGTAGTTTTTCTATGGTGGTGAAACTGGGGCTTAAGGAGCATCAGGAAATGAGGCTAGAGCAGGCTTTGTATATCATCTAAAGCATTTTGACTTTATCACTAAGGCAATGAAAGCCTAGAAGTTGTTTGATTCAAAAAGTGGTGAGAGCAGATCAGGATCATTGTAGTAAAAACTGGAGGAGTAAAGTCTAGAGGCAAGATGGTTCGCCTACTGACAGCTAGATTTATTTTGAGGAAGGGATCGATATTTGGTCTGTCTTGTATTTTAACATACCTGTTTTGGTGTGTTATCAAATAGCACAGGGGCTTCCCAAGGGCAGTGACCACTCATTATGATTTTTTTGTTCAATGTTTTTGGTCATTCTAATTCCTTTAGATGTTTTGCAGCTGTAATCTGCACTTGACCCAAACAAGAAAGCCTTAATTTATACCATCTTCTGATGACAAAAGACAAGAAAGTTTGTAATTTAATAAATGCAGTTAAACCTGACCTTTGAAAGGAACAGAAAACATCCTGTGGCTTGAAATTTAGTCCTAGAAACTTGCCAGGGACATTGGATAATATGATACCTGGATTATTCTGCATAAAAAGTCCTAGGCATGCAATTTCAAAATGTGTGTCCCAAGTCATTGTGGAGTTCTTCCTTCTAAAATGCTAAGATAATTAACATGATGTCTCTTTTCATAAAAGACAATTGTGGAGTTCTTCCTTCTAAAATGCTAAGATAATTAACATGATGTCTCACAAAAAAACCATGGCTTGTCAAGCTGGTCCCAGTATGTCGGGATCTAGCTTCTTAAACTGATGAATTATGTGAAAACTAACTTGGGACAAGTCAGCTGGAAGTTGTCACCTGATGCTTTTACTGTTGTGGCAGAGCTGCCTAAAAGAAGAAACGTAGTGAGCAATTACGGAAAATTTAAGCCACAGTCAAACTCAAGCCACAGTCTCTGATAAATGAGAATACAATATGTCCCTTGGATACTAAGCCATGTAAACAAATAATAGTACAAACATGCTACTACTCACATGCATACCTAACACGTACGTGTGCCCCTCTGACATAATCTTGCCTTGCCTCATTTTTAATGTTTAAAATAATCAGAAGAATTAGCTAAGTTGTTTGGGTAATCTCTTGAATAGTTTGGTGCTTGTCATGACTCGTTGAAACCTCTTTTGTTTATCTCTGTGTGCTTAAGAGAGACAGCAAGCAAGAGTGGGTTCTCATGGCTGCTTTGTGTTTACCAGCTCGGGGAACTTGGACAAGGCACTTTCTCTCTCAAAGCCTCAGTTGCCCTGTCTGGGAAATAAAACATCCACGCTTTAATATTCCTCTAAGATTTAAAAATGATCATCATATGTCTATGTGCTGGATCATCCAATCATGCAAAATGATGCCAGATTATCTGTTCCAATAGATAAAAATGCATTATTAATGTAAATGTTGATTGGAATTA
>NW_007731205.1:203145-205110 GCF_000696425.1 Galeopterus variegatus
TAGCACAATATAAGCATTCAATAAATGTAGTTATTCCTAATGGTATTTTAGAAAATATCCAAATTATATGATGGCTTTTTAACTTATCTTAAATTATCTGTTCTTATTTTATTTTATTTTATTGGAATAAAGTTGATCATACATATCCGTGGGGTATAGCATTGAATATCAATGCCTGCATGTAACATGTGATGTTCAAAACAGGATAATTAGTACATTCAACATTATACAGTGTAATCCATTTCCCTGGCCCTTTACCAATTCCTCCCTTACACTCCCTGCCTCCGCCTTTCCCACCTCTGGTAACCTCAGTTTGGTTCTCGTGTTTTGAAGGTTCAATGTGTTGTTGTGATTGTTTTATCTTTCATTTATTTATTTATTTTTAGCTCCCACATGAGGACATGTGGTATTTCTCTTTCTGTGCCTGGTTTATTTCGCTTAACATAATTTTCTCTAAATTCATCCATGTTGTTGTGAATGGCAGAANGCCAGATTATCTGTTCCAATAGATAAAAATGCATTATTAATGTAAATGTTGATTGGAATTATACAACATTGCTTCAGATGATGCTGGGAACTTTTGACCTTAAACTTGCTCCTGCTAAAAAAGATTTCAGTATACACTTTGGCTTACTGTTTATCATCCATTTTCCTTTCTTAAGAGTAATAGTTCCACAAATTACCCTTGGGGAATTGACCCTCTACCATGCTTAGCTATGCATTTTAGGTAAGGTTGACTCACCCCCAGCTCCAAAGCATACAGACCTTCTTCACGGTATGCTAATCAGTGCAGCTCATCTTACCTGGTCATGAGGTTGGTTTAGAAACAGGCATGTGATCCATTTTGTGCTAATGAGTTGCAAGGGGGCTTGTGCTGAGGACTTCTGGGAATAAAGCTCTCTAACTCTTTAAAGAGAGTTAGTGAGAGTAACTTTCTTTCCATCACTGCTTATGAATAAGCATGCAGACCTAGAGTGTCAACCCAATAAACATATTCTTAGTGATATTTTAGAAATATCCAAATTATATGATAGTATCTTATCTTATCTTAAATTATCTGTTCTGAGTACAGTCAGTTCCAGACTTCTGATAGTTTGACATGATTTTTCTTATAATCCATTTTATATTCTAAGATGATAACAAAAATAGAAAATACAGAAGAAAAAGACAAAATAGGCCTTTGAAAATAATATTGAGCTATGAAGTGAGCTGTAAAGAAAGCCTGTCCTACCTCTCAACTTTTGAATACAACTATAACTAATTTTCCCTTAATTATCTAAACAAGTTTGATTTATTTCTGTTGCATACAACNACACTTCAGCAAGTCTCTTCACGTTAAACAGAAGCCTGTTTTTCTTTGCGTATTGAAAATGATACTTACGTAGTACGTAAGTATGAAATAGTACAACTTATTTCCAGACAACTAAATCTACATGACTCAAATCAGAGTATTAGGCAGAACTGTAGTTTGGTTATTGGTAATTGTCTAACAATTTACACAAAATAAGATTATCTCTGATCTGAGCATTAAGGGGCTAAATAAGATACTTTAAAGTTGTTGCAAAAGACAGCTTCCCTAGGGTTCGGTTCATGACCACATTCAGCATTAGGTCAGAGCTGCCAGATCCAGAGATTTCATACATGACATTGTGATATTTTCCTCACTTATATAGCTGATTCTTTTTAACAATATAAGGAGGCCTTTCAATCTCATGCTCTGAAGCAGACAGCCTGGGAATGAATCCCAACACTACCACTTCTGGGCACGCAGCCTTATGTGAACTCATACTTAATCCCACAGTGCTCTTTCCTTCTTTGTAAAATGAGGATAACAGAATTCACTGTCTCATGGGGTCTCTGGAAGGATTTAATCAATTATCACTTTAAATCCTTAGAATAGTGCATAGCACAATATAAGCATTCAATAAATGTAGTTATTCCTAATGGTATTTTAGAAAATATCCA
>NW_007731205.1:206442-213665 GCF_000696425.1 Galeopterus variegatus
AACATGGGAGTGCAGGTGTCTCTTCACATGATGATTTCCATTTTGTTGGGTATGTACCCAGCAGTGAAATTGCTGATTCATACAATAATTCTATCTGTAGTTGTTTGAGGAAACTCCATACTATTTTCCATACTGGCTGCACCAATTTACAGTCCCACAAACAGTGTAGGAGGGTTACCCTTTCTCTGCATCCTTTGACAGAATTTGTTATTCTCTGTCTTTTTGATAATAGCCAGTCTAACTGGGGTGAAATGATATCTCAATGTGGTTTTGGTTTGTATTTCCTTGATGCTGAGTGATGGTGAGCATTTTTTCATGTGTCTATTAGCCATTTGTATATATTCTCTTGAGAAATGCCTATTCAGCTTCTTTGCCTGTTTTTAAATTGGATTATTTGGTTTTTTACTATTAAGTTGTTGGAGTTCCTTATATATTCTGGATATTAACCCTTTGTCAGATGCATAGTTTCCAAATAGATTGTAAACTGTGTTCATCATGGGAGCAGACAAAATAGGGCAGGTCTATGCCTAGCCCAAAGAAACGCAGAGACTGAGAATGTGAATAGGCAAATGAATGGAATTTGTGTAGTTTAAGGTTGCCTTTTCACTCTGTTTCTTTTGCTGTGCAGCAGCTTTTTAGTTTGATATAATCCCATTTGTTTATTTTTTCTTTTGCTGTCTGTGCTTTTGGAGTCTTATACATAAAGTCTTTGCCCAACCCTACTTCCTGAAGTGCTTCCCCTATGTTTTTTTTTAGGAGTTTTATAGTTTCAGGACATATATTTAAATCTTTAATCTATTTTTAAGTTGATTTTGATATATGGAAAGAGGTATGGGTCACAGAGAAGCCATTAAGTCAAACAGAAAGAAAGAAAGAGAGAGAGAAAGAGACAAAGAGAGAAAGAGAAAGAGAAAGAGAGAGAGAGAGAGAGAGAGAAAAGAAAAGAAAAGAATCACAATAATACATTGAACTTTCAAAAAAAATAAGAGAAGAGAACTGTAGTTCTTAGAGGTGGGAAAGGGGGAGGGGGATAGTGAAAAATCAGTTAAGGGTCACAAAAATTGATTACGTTTTGTTAACATGAGTATACTAATTATCCTGATTTGATCACCACCTGTTGTACACACGTATTAATATTCAATTCTGTACCCCCCCCAAAATAAATATAATCAATTGTTTCAATAAAAAAAACTGTCAAAAAATGAAAAGAAAGATAAAAACTGTAAAAACAAAAATAAAATAAAATAACAGTCTGAAAAAAAAATTGCCTTTTGTTTGCTTTTCCACTCTCAACTCTTCCTACTCCCAACTTTGTACACCAGACTTCACGTACTCCTTCACATTTCCTGTATGTGCCTTGCTCCTGTTAATCCTCAGGTTTATATATGCTGTTATCTCTGGTTTAACAGCACCCTAAAACCCATATGCACTCTTCCTGGCTTACATTTGCTCTCCCATTAGACATCAGCTCAGATAGCGCATCATCTGACAGTCTTCACTAAACTGTAGTCTGATCCCCAAAAAGAGGTAGGAGCCTTTCTTGTGTGTCCCAGCCCTATTCTTATGCCACCATAGCATTGCTATAATCTACTGAAATTTCCTGCCTCCTTATCTTCCTCCTTCTCTAGTCCTCCATTGGAAGATAATAGTCTTAAGATAATAGCAGGGATGGTAATTTATTCATATCTAAATTCTTAGCACTTAGCATAGTGCTTAGTGTACTTTGTGAGCTCAATACATACTTGATTAATGAACGAATCAATTGTGTGGTCTTTGAACCAGTGAGGGTGGGGTTTGGAGGAAGGGAAGATGCAATTGGAGTCACCATCCACTTCTGGTCAAAGAGTCTGTAGGTAGCCTAAAAAGTAACAAGTTTCAAGGATCCCAGTAATCAATTCATTTAAATTGAATCCCCGACACTAGAGTGTCTGATTTAACAACATCATAATTCTCTAGTCTTAAACTTCTAAGAAACCATGTGTTCAATCACAAACTCAAGCAAAGGGTTTGTGTTAGAAAAAATAAATAAATAAATAACTTGTCTCTCTGACCAAATTCCACACCAATAAAGAACATGGAAACATAAGGCAGGGTGGTGGGGAGGGGGTGGGAATCAGTCTTTCAGGGAGATGAATTGGAAGAATAAAGATTTTCCAAATTGCCATGAACTGTGTAATATGTATTTAAAAATCTCTGCTGGAAACAATGCCTCTCAAACCTAATTGTTTAAGAAAAGTCAAACATCTAAGAGCACACCTAACTCTATCTATACCACGAAATGTTATTTTCTTTTGGCTTCAGTGAATTGTCAACAAAATTTAATTGAGTATCTAATATGTACCCCCAAATTGGCATCATTGAGAACTCACTCTGTGCTAGACACTAAATGTTTTTCATAAATTATCTCACTTTCCCCTTACAGCAACTGTATAATGTAAATACTAACATTTCCCTCTTTTTACTAATGAGAAAGTTGAGGCAAAAAGAAGTCGACTGGCTTCAATCTGGAATCCAAGTTTGGGCATTTTTAAAAGTACACACACACACACACACACACACATAGTCACATTTATCTCTGCCTCATCCAATCCCCTTGGACGCTTGATATCTGTACCCATTATTTTGGCCCTTAGTCATTCATTCCTTTTTTTTTTTTTTTGGACCACATACATATATTTATTTATTTTGTCACTACACAATGTAAACATTTTTTGAAGCCCTTTACTAATTTACACACACACACACACACATATATTTATTTATTTTGTCACTACACAATGTAAACATTTTTTGAAGCCCTTTACTAATTTCTCCCTAACCCCACCTCCTCCTCACCCTTTCCAGCCTCTGGTGACTTCAGTTCCCTTTTCTCCTTTTGAGAGCTCAAGGCATTATTGGATTGTTGTATCTCTCTCACTTTCTTTTTTCAGCTCCCACAAATAAGTGAGGACATGCAGTATTTCTCTTTCTGTACCTGGCTTATTGCACTTAATATAATTTTCTCTAAGTGTGTCCATGTTGCTGCGGATGGCAGAATTTCATTCTTTTTTATAGCAGAGTGGTATTCAATTATGTATATATACCATATTTTCCTTATCCAGTCATCCATTGATGAACATTTAGGTTGCTTCCAACTCTTGGCTATTGTAAATGGAGCCACAGTCTTCTCTACATTGATATCTAGTCANTTTTTAAGTTGATTTTGATATATGGAAAGAGGTATGGGTCACAGAGAAGCCATTAAGTCAAACAGAAAGAAAGAAAGAGAGAGAGAAAGAGACAAAGAGAGAAAGAGAAAGAGAAAGAGAGAGAGAGAGAGAGAGAGAGAAAAGAAAAGAAAAGAATCACAATAATACATTGAACTTTCAAAAAAAATAAGAGAAGAGAACTGTAGTTCTTAGAGGTGGGAAAGGGGGAGGGGGATAGTGAAAAATCAGTTAAGGGTCACAAAAATTGATTACGTTTTGTTAACATGAGTATACTAATTATCCTGATTTGATCACCACCTGTTGTACACACGTATTAATATTCAATTCTGTACCCCCCCCAAAATAAATATAATCAATTGTTTCAATAAAAAAAACTGTCAAAAAATGAAAAGAAAGATAAAAACTGTAAAAACAAAAATAAAATAAAATAACAGTCTGAAAAAAAAATTGCCTTTTGTTTGCTTTTCCACTCTCAACTCTTCCTACTCCCAACTTTGTACACCAGACTTCACGTACTCCTTCACATTTCCTGTATGTGCCTTGCTCCTGTTAATCCTCAGGTTTATATATGCTGTTATCTCTGGTTTAACAGCACCCTAAAACCCATATGCACTCTTCCTGGCTTACATTTGCTCTCCCATTAGACATCAGCTCAGATAGCGCATCATCTGACAGTCTTCACTAAACTGTAGTCTGATCCCCAAAAAGAGGTAGGAGCCTTTCTTGTGTGTCCCAGCCCTATTCTTATGCCACCATAGCATTGCTATAATCTACTGAAATTTCCTGCCTCCTTATCTTCCTCCTTCTCTAGTCCTCCATTGGAAGATAATAGTCTTAAGATAATAGCAGGGATGGTAATTTATTCATATCTAAATTCTTAGCACTTAGCATAGTGCTTAGTGTACTTTGTGAGCTCAATACATACTTGATTAATGAACGAATCAATTGTGTGGTCTTTGAACCAGTGAGGGTGGGGTTTGGAGGAAGGGAAGATGCAATTGGAGTCACCATCCACTTCTGGTCAAAGAGTCTGTAGGTAGCCTAAAAAGTAACAAGTTTCAAGGATCCCAGTAATCAATTCATTTAAATTGAATCCCCGACACTAGAGTGTCTGATTTAACAACATCATAATTCTCTAGTCTTAAACTTCTAAGAAACCATGTGTTCAATCACAAACTCAAGCAAAGGGTTTGTGTTAGAAAAAATAAATAAATAAATAACTTGTCTCTCTGACCAAATTCCACACCAATAAAGAACATGGAAACATAAGGCAGGGTGGTGGGGAGGGGGTGGGAATCAGTCTTTCAGGGAGATGAATTGGAAGAATAAAGATTTTCCAAATTGCCATGAACTGTGTAATATGTATTTAAAAATCTCTGCTGGAAACAATGCCTCTCAAACCTAATTGTTTAAGAAAAGTCAAACATCTAAGAGCACACCTAACTCTATCTATACCACGAAATGTTATTTTCTTTTGGCTTCAGTGAATTGTCAACAAAATTTAATTGAGTATCTAATATGTACCCCCAAATTGGCATCATTGAGAACTCACTCTGTGCTAGACACTAAATGTTTTTCATAAATTATCTCACTTTCCCCTTACAGCAACTGTATAATGTAAATACTAACATTTCCCTCTTTTTACTAATGAGAAAGTTGAGGCAAAAAGAAGTCGACTGGCTTCAATCTGGAATCCAAGTTTGGGCATTTTTAAAAGTACACACACACACACACACACACACACACATACATATATTTATTTATTTTGTCACTACACAATGTAAACATTTTTTGAAGCCCTTTACTAATTTCTCCCTAACCCCACCTCCTCCTCACCCTTTCCAGCCTCTGGTGACTTCAGTTCCCTTTTCTCCTTTTGAGAGCTCAAGGCATTATTGGATTGTTGTATCTCTCTCACTTTCTTTTTTCAGCTCCCACAAATAAGTGAGGACATGCAGTATTTCTCTTTCTGTACCTGGCTTATTGCACTTAATATAATTTTCTCTAAGTGTGTCCATGTTGCTGCGGATGGCAGAATTTCATTCTTTTTTATAGCAGAGTGGTATTCAATTATGTATATATACCATATTTTCCTTATCCAGTCATCCATTGATGAACATTTAGGTTGCTTCCAACTCTTGGCTATTGTAAATGGAGCCACAGTCTTCTCTACATTGATATCTAGTCATTGGTGGAGCAGTTGCTTCTTCTATTACTCTGGAGTGGGCTTTGAGGAGAGAGACTTCCTCTTCTTTTTCTGGTCTCTACTGGTGACTCTCCTTGGGTGAATATAGTCAAGATCTGGTGTCTCACCTGAATGGTGGCTGTGGCTGCTACTCTGGCAGCAAGCTGGTTTTTCAAGAGCTATGACTGTTATAGAGACTGTGATGGGTCACCTGACTGGAAGTGGTATTTTCAGTGTGCTCTGGGGTTCCTGCCTAGGACCTCAAGTGTGCTCTTGGGAGGGAGGTGCTGCCCTTGACTGCTGCCTAGGACCCCAAGCATTCTTGTACCTGCTCCTAAGTGGTGGAGGCTGTCCCCAAGTTCAGTCATTCTTACTTCAAACCCTGCTCTCCTAACCATTTTGCAACATTCCCTCACTTTCATATATATCACACCATTTAACTCTGACAACTGCCTTAGCACATGGTTATTTTTTGTGTCCATTTTATAAATGAAGAAATTACTTTAAATCAGCCAAAAATTTACACACACACACACAGAGAGAGAGAAAAGTAGCACCGTATCAGCAAGCAGTGTGACTTTTCTTTTTCTCTGCTATAATTTCAGCTCTGAACACTGTGTCTGCCACATGGCAAGCACTCCATATGCCTTCCTTGAATAAATAGCAAATCCTTTACTACTACATGGTCTTTGTTTTTATCCCAGTCATTACCACTTCAGTCACTCACTGGTACCATACAGTCAGCCCTCTGTATCTGCTGCTCCTACATCTGCAGATTAAGCCAACCAGAGCTCAAATTATTTGGGGAAAATAAATAAATAAATAAATAAACAAACAAACAAACAAACAAACAAATATGAAGCAACAATTTAAAAGAGTACAAATAAAACATGCAGTATAACAGCTATTTGCATAGCATTTACATTATACTAGGTATTATAAGTAACCTAGTGACGATTTAAACTTTATGGGAGGATGTTTATAGATTATATGCAAATCCTATGTCATTTTAAATAAGGGACTTGAACATCCATGGATTTTGGTATACACAGGGGAGGGANCTATGTCATTTTAAATAAGGGACTTGAACATCCATGGATTTTGGTATACACAGGGGAGGGAAATTGGGGGCCTGGAACCCATCCCCCATGGTTATTGAGGGACAACTGTACGATGTTTCATCATGGGAGCGGAAAGGTCAAGATTTTGTTTAACAAAACAAAACAAAAACAACTTATGGGAGTTCTTAAAAGTGGACTTTTAGAGGGAAATAAAAAGAAAAAAATAGAGGATATTATTTGTGCCTGTCTATGTATTGTATTCCATGATTCTAGAAAGCTGTAGGTTTGGAAACATCTGGAGAACTATCTGACTCTTACTGTTTTTCACTGGAAATAAAAAATGCAAGTGCTTTTTCTTTTTTGCATATATAGCAGTTACAAAGTTAAAAAAATAAGTAATAAAGAGCAAGAAAGGGAGTGAGGGAGAGAGACACATACACGCACAAAGAGAGAGGGGAGACAGAGAGAGACAGGTTCTTATTCTCAGAATGAAAAACATGTTTTATTCTGCTCTCAAATCTTTACTGAGGCCAAGGTTACCACTGAACAAATATGTCTGCCAGTAGTTCCTTCAACCAAATCCAAGTCTGGAAATTCAGCTACTCCAGTCCCACAGGGACTTTCAAAGCCACACTAGATACCAAAGAGTCCATCCATGAAGAGTCACAGCCCATTCCTGTCATTTCTAAGAAAAGCCCCTCTTTGAAATAAGAGACTAAAGAGTAGTCTAAACTCAGACTTCTCCCTTATAGTATCCAACTAACACCT
>NW_007731205.1:214043-218320 GCF_000696425.1 Galeopterus variegatus
AGCAAGAAAGGGAGTGAGGGAGAGAGACACATACACGCACAAAGAGAGAGGGGAGACAGAGAGAGACAGGTTCTTATTCTCAGAATGAAAAACATGTTTTATTCTGCTCTCAAATCTTTACTGAGGCCAAGGTTACCACTGAACAAATATGTCTGCCAGTAGTTCCTTCAACCAAATCCAAGTCTGGAAATTCAGCTACTCCAGTCCCACAGGGACTTTCAAAGCCACACTAGATACCAAAGAGTCCATCCATGAAGAGTCACAGCCCATTCCTGTCATTTCTAAGAAAAGCCCCTCTTTGAAATAAGAGACTAAAGAGTAGTCTAAACTCAGACTTCTCCCTTATAGTATCCAACTAACACCTGAGCCTTGACAAGGAAGGAAATAGTTTTAGGGGCAGGTGAATAATGGAATTGTTTTATCTACCCAGAATAGTAGCAGTCTACTCAGCTGATAAAAGTAAAACCCTGCTGACATGGAGGTGTGAGAGAGGCATTCTTTGAATTCCAGCCCATCTTTCTAGTCTAAGGAAGTGCTTCAACCAGTTCTCCCCTCTAATGGCACGTCCCAGTGATAAGAAATAAAACGTGGTGGGAATGAGGGAGGACAAATAAAGTTCACATCCTTTGAGAGTATTGCATCCTGGAGTACCCTGGTGAGACTTGCAGAGGCACCTTCCTCCCACCTTCCAGCAAGGGAAGGTGAAAAACTCACATGTATTAGGTTATATTTCATGTTGGACCCTGTGCTAGATACTCTACGTTTACCAATGTACTTAATACTCATTATAAACCTACTAGAGAGATATTCTTTTTCTCATTTGACAGGACATTGAAGCCATGGGGAAATCGGCTCTCAGTCATAGAGGAAATTAATGGTAGGGCTTCGGTCTGGACCATGACACAATTGGCTTCGACACCCACACCCTTCCCAATGCACCTTATTGCAAGGAGAAAATAGAATGAGAATCAGGAGTCTAAATCCAGCATCAGAATCTATAGCTTCTAGTGACAAGATCAAACCTGGGTTTTACTCCTGGCTTTGCCACAACTATGCTCTTCCACTCTGAGCCAGTGCTAAATTTCTTTGTGCCTCAGTTTTCAAATGTGAAAGATAAGGGGGATTGGTCTGCATAAAGTCTACTGACCTCACAGGTGATAATGGATAATTGTGGTGCAATAATTATTGCACATTCCCATTGCTAACATTCAATGGTGTTTTAATTATCACATTTTTTGGTAGAGTGTATATGCATATGCAGTATGATATATTGGAAAGTTCTTAGGTTTTGTTCTAGAACTTTTATAGAAACAACTTTTTTGCTGAACCACTTCCTAGCCTCTACTTTCTCATCTGTAAAATGACATTTGTGAAACTGATCTCACATGTTAATTAGCTAAATGGGAAAATTATAAGCAAATGCTTGTGAAAGTGCTTTACAAAAAGCAGGTGTCGAATACAGGTTAGTTAAGTGAAGCATGTAGGATTATAAAATTGGTGCAGTCACTTAATGTCAGAAATAAAAAGCCTTTCCAGGTCTGATTGATGGAAAAAATGCAACAGATACTTAAGAACAGAAAAAATGTGTGCCTCGAAAGCACATTCTTCTCCATGCATTATAGAATTGGTAATATAACCCACTTTCTCCAGGAAGAGCTCCTGGAGTTAGGTACCCTTCCTCCACAGTGATTCTTCCTTTCCTCACACCCCTCATAGTTGCTCACTCTGTCATGATATATCATTCTGGGCATGCTGGATAGGAGATGACACTGTGATTGTCCTCAGTTTGCTTCGTTTTTGCATTTGCATCTCACGAGATAAAGTAGAAGTCACGGCTAACTTCTGTTATGTACTTAATAGACTACAGGCTTCTTACAGGAAGGAATATTCTCTAATATGGTAGCACAGAGCATGGTATGGTGTTAGTACCCAATGAATGTTTGCTCAAACAATGGATAAATGGTTCAATATCCTTCCAACTATGCTTAGCCCCCAGCATGTGGTTGCTATTATCCGTAGTAAAGAGTCCAATCCCAAGGCAAGCATGAAAATGACTTCATGATCTAGCTGGCATCTACCTCTTCAATCGTATCTCAGCCATGCCTAGGAACAAACCCTTTGCTCCAGGCAAACCAGACAATTTACAATGCTATTCACACCTCCTTTTCTTTTCCCTCTGCTCATATTACTCCCTCCATCTGCATTTCCTTTTCCCTAACCACATATCACCCTTGCCCACCTGAAAAATACCTTAACTTTGAGAGTTCCCACCAACCTTCCTCTCTTTTAGAAACATTTCCTGAAAACCATCCCCTGACAAAATTGACTATCTCTACCCATTCCCCACCCAGGGGCTACTGGGTGTTAAGAGAATTAACACTTTAATTCTCTTATTTCTTTGGTAATACCTTTCCCCCTTGGGACCATGAGCTCCTTGAAAGCAGTGGCTGCTTTGTCTGTATACAGAGAGACCAGCACAGGGTCTAAAACACAATACATGATCAATAAAAGGATCTAACTCATTTCCTTATAAACACTTATTGTCAACCTATTATGTACCAGGGACTATACAGGGGGCTGGGATACAAAGGCAGACCAGTCCAGGCAATTGCCTTGAAAGCAGATATTAGTCAAACAATGACTCAAAAAATGCCTAATTAGAATTGTCAGTCACAGAGGGGAGATGGAAGCCTATGAGAGAGAATGACCCAGTGAGGAGGGTAGAGAAACCTACCTGAGAAAGTTATATTTGATGTGAAGTATGCAGAGTAAGTAAAAATCTTCAGGTAGGCATGGGGTGAGGAGAGGGAATAAATGAAGGACTCCAGGTGCCCAGGTAGTGTGCTTTCCTCTAATATACCCTGAGACAATAGGTGTCTCAATTCTCCTATCACTGCCACCAGGAAACAAGCCTTATCTCAATATGTGTTTTTTGAGGATGAAATAAGAAAATATATCTGATGTATCCTGCATAGTCTTTGGCATAGAGCTCCTGCTTAATAAATGCTAATGCCCATAATCATTCATCTGATGTGTCTAATTATTCTCTTGATGCCTCTAATCATGGCAGGAGACAGAAAATGAGGCTGCCTGATAAGATACTACAAGGAATTGGCTTGCACTGAGACACAACCAATTCAAATATTCCCTCCAAGTTAGAAGAATAGTTGACCTCTCTCTGAATACTCTCTAGATCTACTGTACTTATATGTCTGTTTATTTTACTGGGCTGAAATTCAGGAGGCCTAGATTTTAGTCTTCAATTCTTCCATTGACTTATAGAAAAGTCCAGAAGTCAAATCTGTTGGTCGATAATTTTTCTTTTACTTTGAGTTTCCTTCCTTCTGCCTTTCCTCTCCTCTCTTCCTTTCTTCCTTCCTTCATTCTTCCCTTACTTCCTTCTCCCCCCTTTTCTCTTCCTCATTATTTCCTATTTAATTCTACATTCATCTGCTCCTACTACAGTCCAGGTGCTGGGCTAGGTACTGGGAATACAGAGATGACCAAGGTAGACCTGGAGCTCACAGGCTCACGGGGAAGACAGATGTGAAACCTAACTATGCAGTTACAATTCAAATTACTGCAGTGAAGAAGATCAAGTTACTAGGGAAACATGTAACAGGCATCTGACCTACTCTAGGAGGTCAGGGAAGTCCCATTTCAACTTTATTCTAAGCATGGGTAGGAGTTTACCAAGAGAAGCATTGCAGGGGGCAGGTGGGCGGAGTTTTCCAGGACAAGGGAAAAGCATGTGCAAAGACATATTAGAGGAACTAAAAGATGGTTAGCCTGACTGCAAGGCAGATATTGAAGATAAGGGTATCCCAGGAGGAGGCTAGAGGGACAGATGGGAATCAATTCATTCTGGGACTTGTCAGCCATTTGAACTTTATCCTAAGAGCGATGGGAGTGGTGTGATGCTGAGATGCCTCCACCTCCTCCTTACAGCCATGTTTTTCTCTAAAAACCCTAATAATAATTCACAAAAACCATTTCCTTCTTTTTCCTCTCCTCACCCACTCACGCCTAGAGTGAGCCCCCCTAGATTTCCCCCCCCAGCCTCCACGAACAGGGAAGGATTGTAAGGAGTCCCAGCTTGGAAAGTTTCTCTTGGAGCCTAAGGCTGAAGCTGACATTACCCACCACATCACTGACCCAAATGTGAATCAACCAGGAATTACTGGGTGAAGCCCATTCACAGGCTGTGCAGCCAGCCATGTGGTCACAGTGGAATAATTGGCCCCTGAAAGCCATCATGCCTGCCCATCGAGGAACAT
>NW_007731205.1:218895-225217 GCF_000696425.1 Galeopterus variegatus
GCAAAGACATATTAGAGGAACTAAAAGATGGTTAGCCTGACTGCAAGGCAGATATTGAAGATAAGGGTATCCCAGGAGGAGGCTAGAGGGACAGATGGGGATCAATTCATTCTGGGACTCGTCAGCCATTTGAACTTTATCCTAAGAGCGATGGGAGTGGTGTGATGCTGAGATGCCTCCACCTCCTCCTTACAGCCATGTTTTTATTTCTCTAAAAACCCTAGTAATAATTCACGAAAACCATTTCCTTCTTTTTCCTCTCCTCACCCACTCACGCCTAGAGTGAGCCTCCCTAGATTTCCCCCCTAGCCTCCATGAACAGGGAAGGATTGTAAGGAGTCCCAGCTTGGAAAGTTTCTCTTGGAGCCTGAGGCTGAAGCTGACATTACCCACCACATCACTGACCCAAATGTGAATCAACCAGGAATTACTGGGTGAAGCCCATTCACAGGCTGTGCAGCCAGCAATGTGGTCACAGTGGAATAATTGGCCCCTGAAAGCCATCATGCCTGCCCATCGAGGAACATCTGAATCAATAGCCTCATTCATCGGTCTGCCCACACCTCCCAGGTCTCTTTCTCTCCAGAGATATATGGCAGGATACCCACATATGCAGCTCTCAGTGGAAAACCATGGAATGGATGTGGGTGGGTAGAAAATATCTTTCTTTTTGCAAATTTATGGAAAGCAAATATTGCAGTTCTCTTCCCCCGTGGTGCTAAGTATAGCAGGTAACAGATTCTCCTTTTAAATCTTAAAACGGACATTGATTTTTTTTTTCATAAAGAAAGAATAGCAAGAACACAGTAGACAGGCAGATCTGCTACAATCATTGAGTACTGATTCAAAGGCCAATTCTTTCTAGCAAGGCCCAAAACTACCCATGCAAAGGATGGCTGGCATGGAGTCTTAACTCAGAAGTCACCATTAACAATGACATGTTCATGGTCAGCACATTTCTCCCAAGGCTCTAAGTCCCACCCCAAAGCATATTTCCTTTCCCATTCTTCCTGCACAGCAAACCCATTTCCTCATGTACTGTCAGCCTCTAATCTCAGCCCCTTCAGAAAGGATAGTGCTGCTTTATATTACTAAAATAAAGATACAATTTTTATAAAGATCAGTAACTTCAGTCTACCCAGGTTTTCTCAGTCTCACCATCAATGACATTTTGATCCAAGTAAATCTTTATTGTGGGGAATGACCAGTGCATTATAGGATGTTTAGCAGCATCCTTGGCCTCTACCTACTATATGCCAGTAGCATCTTCCCTTGTCACCCAGAAGCTATGACAACCAAAAATGTTTTCAGAAATTGCCAAGTATCCTCTGCAGGGAAAATCACTCCAGGTTGGGAACCATTGGTCCACTCTAAGGCTTAAAGTGATAATATTATCTTCTAGCACCCCCAGCAAAGTGAAGATCTCTGTTGTGCTCCACACTGCTGTTGGTTCTTCTCCTGCAACTGGATGTAATATTGAGCTGGTCCTGTAGCTTGTCTGGTCAGTCTCCAATAATAAAATCGAACAGCCTCAATGATTAGTACGTTTGATCCAGTGGAATCCCCACAACTTTTAATTTTATTTTTACTTTCTCCTTCCCCACATGAGGGCTGCGTCAGGTTTGGCACTCACGGAGGAAACACAGAGCCATGGCTGCCTTTCTCTTTTTTTCCCTGTTGAGAGCTTCTACTTCGTCACCCTCTTGTGAGGCTGCTGCTGGCTCCTCAGGATTGAAGTGGGAGACTGAGGAGTGGTAATGGCCAGGAAAGGCCTCCCTTTATCAGTGCTGATATAGTCTGATATTAATTTTCTTTGGGCATAATGGGAGATCAAAATCTGAGGCTGGGCTCAGTGGATGTTCCAAGCTGATAATCTCTTGAGGCATATTTGTGAGTCCTTCATGGACACCCTTGCATCACCTCAGGCTGTCTCACTTCCAGTTCCCTGCAGGTGGGCTACCAACAACTTCCCCTTTGGTCTCTGGTCCTGTAATCGACACTCTTTCCACTGGAGTCTCCACACCCATCCAGAAGCCCCTCTGGGGAGAAAAACCTCTTTATGATGACTCCAATCAGCTCTTTTTTGATGGGCACCATCTATTACATTAGAAGCATATATCCTTTGCTCCAATAAACTCTAAAGCTTCTGCACAGCAAAAGAAATAATTAACAGGGCAAAAAAGCAACCAAAGCATGGGAGAAAATATTTGCAAAATATACATCTGACAAAGGATTAATAACCAGAATACACAAGGAACTCATACAACTTTACAGCAAAAAAATCAAGTAACCCAATTAAAAAATGGGCAAGGGAGTTGAACAGCCATTTCTTGAAGGAAGATATACGAATGGCCAACAGGCACATGAAAAAATGCTCAACATCACTCAACAATCAGGAAATGCAAATCAAATCCATTTTGGAAGACCATCTCGCTCCAGTTAGGATGGCTAATATCCAGAAGACTGAGAACGACAAATGCTGGCGAGGATGCGGAGAAAAAGGAACCCTCCTACACTGTTGGTGGGACTGCAAAGTGGTGCAGCCTTTACGGAAAATGGTAGGGAGGTTTCTCAAACAATTACAAATAGAACTACCATGTGATCCAGCTATTCCACTGCTGGGTGTATACCCAGAGGAATGGAAATCATCATGTCGAAGGTATACCTGTACTCCCAGGTTTATTGCAGCACGATTTACAATAACCAAGAGTTGGTATCAGCCTAAATGCACATCACTGGATGAGTGGATAAGGAAAATGTGGTATATCTATACTCTGCTAAAAAAAAAAAATACTATTTGCAGCAACATGGATGGACTTAGAGAAAATTATATTAGGTGAAATAAGGCAGGCACAGAAAGAGAAATACCACATGTTCTCACTTATTTGTGGGAGCTAAAAAATATAAATAAATATACAAACGAATGTTGGGTGGGGGGGAAGAAGACACAACAATCACATCAATTCCTTGATGTTGTTAGGACAAGTGAACGGATGATGTTGATGGGGGTAGGGGAGAGGGAGGGAGGAAAAGGAGGAATTGGCAAAGGAACATGAAAATAAACTATATTGTGTATTGATAAATTAAAATAACAAAAAATTAAATCAAATTTTAAAAATTTGTGCAGTGTCTAAAGAATTTGGGTTGGAGAAGGATTTATGAGGGATCATCCATCCAAACAAATGACAAACATTCATTATTAAAGTCTAATTGTGTATAGATGATTAACTTGCCTACAATATGGTGTAGCAAGTGACCTGTAAGAGGAAGAAGCAAAGTGCTATCTCTATCTCATAGTGCAAAGAGTATCAGGGAAGCAACATTCAGCTGGTATCATTTAAGGGCAATTGGAAAAAAGAGATTTAAAGGAAATATGGCCGTTGCAGCAAAAAGATTCCCATTCAAGTATTAGACTTATTTTACATAGTCTTATAAGGCAGGACAAACAGCCATGAGCAGAAATTTCAAGGACCTGATTTCTGCTCAGTTTTACAACGGACACTCTTTGAGCAGTGAGCGGATTAAGTTGGAATAAGATGTTTAAGGCTAGTTCTTCCCCAGGCATGGGTGTTTACTTAGAATCTTTATTAGGAGTATCTTCTCGGCATCTCCTTAAGAGGTATGAAGTGGGGTCATGGTTAATAGATGATGATTTCTAGTTGGTTAGATTTCTACTGAAATCTGGACTCTGCACTCGCCAGCTGTCTAGGGTTGGTTAAGGCGCTTTACCTATTTTAGTCCCAGTTTCCTAATTTATTTTAAGGGATTATGATACCCACCTCCTAGGGATGATTACTAACAAGAATAAATTAGCTAATTTTCATAGAGCACTTAGTACATGGAACGAAGCAAGCTCTCTATAATTAGCGGCAGTGATTTTAATGATATTACAGAATACTACTACACAGGGTAAGAACAGCTAGGAAAACAGATGGAATGCAAATCTTTGTGGGTTTGCACCCACTAGTCCTCCAGCTGGAAACAATAAAAGTATAACTAAGACATTGAAAGAACAGGACTCAAAAGGGTGTGGCAGGGTGGAAAGTACTCTATTCTTTTTTCCCATTGCCCATTCAGACATATTCCAAATATTGGTTCTTCTCCTGCAACTGGATGTAATATTGAGCTGGTCCTGTAGCTTGTCTGGTCAGTCTCCAATAATAAAATCGAACAGCCTCAATGATTAGTACGTTTGATCCAGTGGAATCCCCACAACTTTTAATTTTATTTTTACTTTCTCCTTCCCCACATGAGGGCTGCGTCAGGTTTGGCACTCACGGAGGAAACACAGAGCCATGGCTGCCTTTCTCTTTTTTTCCCTGTTGAGAGCTTCTACTTCGTCACCCTCTTGTGAGGCTGCTGCTGGCTCCTCAGGATTGAAGTGGGAGACTGAGGAGTGGTAATGGCCAGGAAAGGCCTCCCTTTATCAGTGCTGATATAGTCTGATATTAATTTTCTTTGGGCATAATGGGAGATCAAAATCTGAGGCTGGGCTCAGTGGATGTTCCAAGCTGATAATCTCTTGAGGCATATTTGTGAGTCCTTCATGGACACCCTTGCATCACCTCAGGCTGTCTCACTTCCAGTTCCCTGCAGGTGGGCTACCAACAACTTCCCCTTTGGTCTCTGGTCCTGTAATCGACACTCTTTCCACTGGAGTCTCCACACCCATCCAGAAGCCCCTCTGGGGAGAAAAACCTCTTTATGATGACTCCAATCAGCTCTTTTTTGATGGGCACCATCTATTACATTAGAAGCATATATCCTTTGCTCCAATAAACTCTGGGAGAGCAGATCATTCCAATATAACTGACTCTTTACATCTATCATCAGAAGAGGTACCAGGCACAGTTTTTGTTTTTTTTTTTTTTTTTTTCCATTAGGCTTTAACAGGCAGGAATCCAGCATCAGCCACTGTGCCTATAGTTTCTAGTCTCCTCAAAACTTTGCTCTCTCAGCCTGAAGTGAGCAGAAATGAGCTCTTGTCTCCCATCATGTGCAACAGACCACATATCTAACAACTTTTCCAATTAAAAAGTTTCTCACTTTTTAAGTCTTCTCTTTATTTACTTTTACACCCTCCATGTAAATATTGGGCTCATGGTCACATAACATTTGACTTTATCCTTTACGAGTTCTGCCCAGGTCTTCTAACACCTCATTCTGGAATATAGAAGTAGTTGGCATGGTGTATTCTGAAACTAACTCACAAAAGGTCCCATTTTAACACCTCATTACAGAAGGTAATCTTGTAAAACACCAAGGTGGCCACTGCATTGAAGTCTTATAGTGCCCCCTAAAGGTGTGCAAGGAGACAGCACTATCAGAAAGTTAGAACCCCAGTTCTCCCACCCTTTAGAAGAATGAAAGGAAAGCTGAGTTGAGAAGCATAGAGAGCTCTTTCTAACCTGTGGTGAGCCCTTTATCAAAGTGGAGCGAGTGGCCAAGGGTGTCAGTTTGCAGTCTTTATTTTTTTTTTATTTTGATATCTGCATACTTAATTCTTCTAATGTTTTTCCATTTATTCTCAAACTCATAACATATCAGAAGCACACCAACTATGGCAGGCCCACAGCTCAGTGAGGGCTGCCAAAGAGTCACTTGACACTTGACAAAGGATTTCACAATTAGAATTTCTGCTATTCCTTTCTCCAGAGCTTAGGAAAGGGAGTACAGTATAGTGGAGATTAGACGGGCTTTAGCAAGTCTGGGGTCAAATTCTACCTCTATTACTCCCTTGCTAGGTAATCTGGAAAACAGGGCTTAAAATTTATGCATATATCATTCATTAATTTATTTAATCCATGAATACTTATTAAGTACTGTTATATGCCAAGCACTGTGCCAGATACAGAAGGATGATAGATAAATACATAAAAATACATGGGCCGGCCCGGTGGCGCACTGGATAGTTGCTTGGGAAGTGCGGCGGCACTCCCGCCCGAGGGTTCGGATCCCACATACAGACCGGCTCCCCCCCCCCCCCCNTCTCCCCTCTTTGAAGTTTAGTGTTCCTTCCCTGCTCCTCTTTCTTTCTCTGTTCACATATCCATCTCTCAATTGAGAACATGCAAAATGTTGCTGTATCATTAACAATCACCCTGATTTCTAGCCCTCCATTTCTAAATGTCTAGAAAACCACTCTACTTGAGTATTGTGAGGCTAAAAGCATTCCAAAAGCAGAATGTCAAAAAACCAACAAGCTGAAATTTTTCAGGATGACAAAAAGAAACATCATTAAGGAAAAGGCAGAAACATGAATTTTTTAAATGACTTAAATGAAGTCATGGTTCTTAGAAAAACAAAACAGATATCAAATCCC
>NW_007731205.1:227081-234962 GCF_000696425.1 Galeopterus variegatus
ATTTAATCCATGAATACTTATTAAGTACTGTTATATGCCAAGCACTGTGCCAGATACAGAAGGATGATAGATAAATACATAAAAATACATGGGCCGGCCCGGTGGCGCACTGGATAGTTGCTTGGGAAGTGCGGCGGCACTCCCGCCCGAGGGTTCGGATCCCACATACAGACCGGCTCCCGCTCACTGGCTGAGCCAGGCGCAGGAGCAACACCGAGGCTTGTGATCCCGTTGCCGGTCCCCGGTCCGGTGCGGGGGCAACACTGAGGGTTGTGATCCGTTGCCAGACACGGAAAAAAACAACAACAACAAAAATAATAATACAAAATACATGTCCTTGGTAGAGCCTACAGCTGTCAGGGGGACATGCATCAGAGTTCAGAGTCTAATGATGAAAGTCTTGAAAGAATAACATAGCTGACCTTAATCATACATTTCAGAAGGTAGAAGCAGATTTGGTTGAATGTCAGTCCTGATAGTATGTTGATGACTGGTGAGAAGGTTAAAGGTAATGGAAACGGTTGTATTTGGAATGCAAATGGCATGTTAGCATCAAATGTGGTAAGAAGCCTGTAAAGTGTAAGGGCCATTGAGCTATGCAGGGCTCATGGTCTTAACATGTATTTCCTACTCCTCTACTATTGATTATGGCCTATTTTTGCAATGAGTAGTCCTAAGAACAGTGTGTGTTTTCTCATTTCCTCATCTCTTTCTTGGTTAGTTTTTTCCTTCTTTATATCTTCATTTCTACCTAATTCTTTTTGATCCCTATTCTACTGTTTATTTAGCATATATTCTGTGGCTTCTGAGATGTGGTCTACCTGGTTCCACCATTTGGGCACTTCTTAAAACTTAAACAAATTTGATTAAGAAAAATATCACGGATATGTAGATTTTTCTAAACTGATCGTTACCTATATGTAACCTCTCAGTGAAAATATAGTCATCCATTTAGGCCACTTAAAATACAAAGGATTAATTTACTTTTCTTAAGTTTATAATATAAAGTAGAACCCAACATGAAACTAAAGAAGTTACTGAACTTTACGTAAAAATTTCTTCATAAAAATAGATTCCACTTAGTGAGATCCCCTCTAAAGTTAAAGGGGGAAAATATTATTAAAAAATAAATTGTAGGGGCCGGCCCGTTGGTGCCGCTTGAGAGCGCGGTGGCGCTCCCGCCGAGGGTTTGGATCCCACATACAGACCGGTTCCCGCTCACTGGCTGAGCGAGGTGCGGGCGCAGCACCGAGGGTTGCGATCCGTTGCCGGACACGAAAAAAGACAAAAAGGAAAAAACAAAACAAAATAAATAAATAAATAAATAAATAAATTGTAAATGAAGATATTTTTAAAAATTTTATGCTTCTAGCTTAAATAGTATCTCTTAAATTTTTGCTTTCCCCATTTTCTCATTTTAAAATATTATTTTTCATTGTCAAATTTTATAATTTTTGTTCTAATAGGTAACAATAACATTCAGAATTATTAACCTTAGTTGTATATTTAAATGGATTTAATGTTCACCACCAATCAGTTTTACTATGACTTCTCTAATCCCAAGTTTTTTATTTCATCTCTTCATTGGGTGCATTTCTTTGCCCGGTATCTATTCTTTAATTCTAAGGTAGGTTTATGTATATTTTAGGTTGAATTTTTACATGTCTGAGGATGTAGATCTGTTGTATTAATATTTCAAGGACTAACTATGTTGAGTATAAAATGAATGGGGCCAGATTCTGTCCCTTCAAACTTTGTAGACATTACTCCATTGTGTTCTGGTGTTACATGTTGCTCTGGAGAAGTATAACACAGTGCCTACTCTGGAGTGGGCACCCTGGGAAAGGTTTCTGGGGTCATGGGCAGGACCCTGTACCCCCAAGAGAGATACTGGGGTACTCTGCAGCTCCCCAGCTGTGGTGGGTAGCCTTTGGCAGGCTCACTGTAGCTACAGACAGAATTCTGAGTCCCCAGGAGAGGCACATGGGCATTCCACCAAAGAGAGCAGGGCTGCTAGTGTTGACCAGTTGCCTCTGAAGCTCCAGAAAATGCAGGCACTGGCTCCCTCTGTCCTGGGGGCAGCCTTCACACTTCATTGGACTGGCTGCTCCCAGGTGTGCAGGGCACCATGTGAGTTCAGGTGCTGTAGTCATGGTGTGAAGAGGGGTCTTTAGGGATGTGGAGATGTTGGGACTATTGAGCCCAAGAACAAAATGCACTCTGGTATTGGCTCTAATCCTTTAGTGATGATGTGCTGTGGAAGTGTGGGCCCTACAGTTGGGGATGGGGGGCTCTGTGTGAACTTCCTCTCTGAAATAATGCAGTTGTGTGGGCTCAGAACCTGCAAAGGCCATGTGGCTCCCTGGTAGCTGGGATGCAGTCATCTGTGGCAGGAGCGCAGACTGTCGGGGAATGCCATTGCCTACCTTTCCCTGAAGCAGCTAGTCTCTCTTGGCTCCAGCCACCCTCGGTCAGTTACTTCACTTGTCTTTCTGTGCTGCCACCTTGAGTTTCTTAACCTCAGGAATCATCTCCACTATTTTGCTGGATTCCTGTGTTTTCTCCCAGACACTCTATTCCACGTGTGATGGTCCACATGTAGATTTGGACAGAGGTGAGAGCTGGGTGCCTCTATTCAAGGGAAATCTTGAACCCACCCTTGGTATTCATCTTTATTGCAAGTTTACTTTCCAGAACATTTTCACCAAATTTTATGTTTTCATTCCTGTGAGCATGTGTTCATTCCTTCCACGTTAGGTATTTAAAAGATCAATTCAGCTCCCATACAAACTTCGCATGTCACAAGGCTTCTTTTCACCAAATTTTATGTTTTCATTCCTGTGAGCATGTGTTCATTCCTTGCACGTTAGGTATTTAAAAGATCAATTCAGCTCCCATACAAACTTCGCATGTCACAAGGCTTCTAATTTGTGATTTGGTGATCACCATTTTTATTCCATCCTTTACCTTTCTTTTTCCCAGAGAAGAAATGACCAAACTAGGTGGGAAGAAGTGGTGATGGTGGACTAAATCATAAACAATTACAAATGTTATTACATAGAGCCCACCTCTAGACCACTGTTTGCCTGAAGTATTATCTCTCTCTTCTTCCTGAGCTGCCCACAGTCTTAGATTCTTCTGCTCTAATCAAAGGATCACTACCTTTTCAGCATTGTGACACTTCTAGGAAAATCTGCACTTGGTTCCAGGTCCAAAGAGTCACACTTAGGTTTTCTGCCTCCATCACCACAGATCAGATTTCACAGTACCAGGTAGGAGTATATCAAAGTTTGCAATTCAGTAAAGCAGAGAGAGACAAAGTAAATTTTATATCTTCTTCTATTTTTCTTTCTTTTTCTCTTTATGATTTTCAGAATCTTTAAAGGAAGGATTTTTCAATCTTTAAACCAAAGTCTCTTCTTCGAATGTTCAACAGGCCTCATGTTAAGAATCAGCCACAGTGAGCATGTAGTTTTCATTGCTCTGTTTCCAGATGGAGAAAAGGCAGAACGAGCATGGGAGGGAGGTTTGGAGGCTGCACCTGCGATGAGAGATGAGAAGATGGATATTTGAACTTGCCTATGTGGTTCTTAAGAAACAGGTGCCCTGCTCCACTCCTCCTTGCGATCAATCACCACTCAGCCTCCTTCAGGGAAAGAAGATGATTTTGATAGGCATGTTTTTTCCATATGTTTAAACTAATACTTGAAAGAGGAGAAAATTGGCCTATAGTTAGTTCATCTTGCTCTTCTCTGTGCTAGTTCTGTTCTTCGGGCGAACCCTACTATCATATCGCTTAGAGACCCTAACTCTTCCAGTACCATAGGAGCCTATCCAGTGTTTAGCACAAGTGTGTAGCACACAATACTGCTCAAACAGTAAACCCCACTATCATATCGCTTAGAGACCCTAACTCTTCCAATACCATAGGAGCCTATCCAGTGTTTAGCACAAGTGTGTAGCACACAATACTGCTCAAACAGTGGGAAATCAAATGAAACAATTCAAGAAACTTGTTGTGCAAAGCAAAGCCCATCTTTGCAAAGCTAGAGCCCGTCTTTTTCTCCCTACAGCTTCCCCATACAGGTTTCCTCTTTGCAGAGAGAGATAACACAGTAGAATCTGTTTTGCTACATCTGTGCAGGTAGCATCACGTAAAACAGGCAGAATGAAATGATTCCCTCAGACCTGCAGCTTAAAGCCTTTTCTCGTTTTTTCCATTCTTGTTCAAGACTCAACAGTCTAGCCTCACCCAACTCTAAAGCAAATATGAAAAAGTAAGCGAAATGTTCAAAATCACTATGCTCAGAATCTCCATCCCATCTCTGGAGGCAGTCCCTGGAAAATATGTGTCACCTTTTTGAGTAACGCCATCTCTCCTCCTTTCTTTTTCCTTCTTCCAAGGCTCCGGAGCAAGCTTTGGGTGGGGCTTCTCCTCTCATTAGAGGCACAGCCTGCTATTTTGGGGACTTTATGCTTCAAACATTCTAATTCTGGTTGGGCTGCATGTTAACTAGAAACTGTGCCACAGGGAGTGGCTGAAGGTCAAGAGGTACAGCTTACACTTGGCTGGGTATTAGAAGGATGATCGATACTCAGGTCCTTAGGCATCAAGCAACCTGGTTCAAAGCTCAAATTCTGGCTCTGCCCCTTCCTAACCATCTGATCTAAGACAAATTACTTAGCTTCTCTGAGCCTTCATTTTTCTCATCTGTAAAATGGGCTTAATAGAACCTATACCACATGATAATTAATATAATTTCTAATACAGAAAAGACTCAATGACTGCTAACTGGTATGCTCAATCTCTCTCTTTCTCTCTCTCTCTCTCTCTCTCTCTCTCTCATGCACACATACACACACACACACATAATTATCTCACTTGGTGACAGCTGTATCCTCAAGCCAACTCTATGAAGTTGGTTTTTAGGACCATTATTTTGCAGATGTAGATGATAAAAGTGAGACCCAGAGAAGTTAAGTAACTTGCCTGAGGTGGCACAATCTGGAAGTGAAGCAGTGGCACTCGTATTTGAACCCGGATCCCTGATTCTTACATGCTATGAGTGCTTTGTTTCATATCAGTCATCCGAGATATCCCAAGGTCTCTTATCAACGGAAACCACAGTCCCCAGAATGCCCTTATTATGGCCTCGGGCAGGAGGGCCCTCCTCTTGGACGTGTTTAGCAGAGAACTTCACCTCATTATTACCTCTGTGAAGGATTCTCTGACCCCCTCCATCCCCAGTTCAGAAGTAGCTGGTCCCATTCTCTTCTTTGATCCCAAAGTTCTTTGTCATTTCTCTAACTTGATTAGGACCTCTAACTCATACACTGTTTTCACGTATCTGTCACCACTCCTAAACTAGTTCCTGAGAGCAAGATCTGTGATCGGAGTAAATGCTGAATTTACACTGTGTTTACTCTGTGTGTTGAATGAGAGATCATACACACAGTTCCCTGTTAGCAGCAAGCAGTCATGTAACAGATGCTGGGCCAGGAACTTTCCATATATTCTCTGATTTAATTAACACAACCATCCCATAAGGTTGACTTTACTTTATAGAAGAGAAAACTGAGCTTTGGAGTGATGAGCAATTTGCCATGATCTTATCTAAAGGCAGAGTCATGCCCGCTCCAATGTGCCCTTTTCCTCCTCCATACTGAATGGAGAGATTAGATTTCCTTTCGAGATACCTCACTACCCTGCCTCAAATACCCATTCACACACACACACATAAGGGCACCATCACACTGAAAGAGTTCTGCAATTAGGGCTTTACTTCCTAGGGTCAGTGTGACTTTTCCACAAGACGAAACCTCTTCTTAATGCACATATTTCCCTTCTCTGTCCCTCTGCGGGAGCATCACTGTGAGTGTTAGGGCTTTACTTCCTAGGGTCAGTGTGACTTTTCCACAAGACAAAACCTCTTCTTAATGCACATATTTCCCTTCTCTGTCCCTCTGCGGGAGCATCACTGTGAGTCTTCATCAACTGTCTCTTTAATGAAAACCGGGGAGGACAAAGCATGAAGCCTAAGTTAGGTGTCCAGGAAGAGGAGATGCCAGGAAAGTAAAGGGGATTGGAAGGAAGGCAAAAGGCCATGGAAGGAGGGAGGATTGAGAGCAGGTCCCGCCACCCCGCGCTGTTAGTGGGCAGCCCCAGGAGCTGGGACTGTCAGCAGCTAAGCAAGCAGGGCCAGGGCCCTCCCTGTCTGTCTCTGAGGTCACTCTCCAAGCACTCTGCCACACTGGCTCGCCAGGCATCAGTTCCGTCTGTCAGGAAGGTGCAGCCCTGCCTGGCTCTGTGTCCTCTGGTCCCACACACCGAGCCAAACCTAGAGCTGACTCAGTTGTCCCCTCTCTGAAGCTCCTTCCACTCTGGGTATGTGCCCGTTCTGTTTATTGTTTGTTTTCCTCACCGCAGAAAATCGGATTCATCTCTGTAGCCCCAAGACATAGCTCAGGACCTGACACAGGGTTAGTGCTTAGTGAATGCCTATTTGTTTGAGAAGCACCAGGGTATGGAGAAAAAAGCATAGACTTCAGAGTCAAATACACATGGATTTAGATACTAACCAGGCCATTTAGTCTCTGTGACACCTTGGGTAGTTACACCAATCCCCATACTTCCTTTTTGTTCATTTGCAATTGGAAATAATTCTTATGATTTAATATTGCTTGGTAAATCACAGGAGATAATTCGGGTGTAAGAAGATTATAAACTGTAAAGTGCTGACCAGTAAGTAATTCTCATCGTGATCAAGTAGTTTAATATTCCACTATTGGAGCTAGTGTTCTGACCCGAGACCCATTTTACAGGGTTTGGGGACACACAGATCTCAAGTATTTGCCTTATGCCTTCTGTGTGCTTGAAAGTGGCTCCTAACATCATCGTTGTCATCTACTGCATTCATTCATCATTCATTCACTCATTTATCTTATTTCATTCAGCAAATATGTATCACTTGTTATTTTCCAGGTTCTGTGATCAGTTCAAGAGATACCACACTGAGGGAAGCACTCATGGTTTTTGTCTTTTGGTGCTTACAGGTTAATGGGAGAGAAAGGCATTACACAAGTAACTGTTGAAATATTTCATTATAGTTGTGATAGTGCTAAAAATGGAAGGTACAGGAAATCAGGGGAGTATATAACAGAGAATGAATCATGTGCATGTGTGTGTGTGTGTGTCCATGGTAGTGGGGTGGGGAGTCAATGCTTAAAAATGGTGATGACTTTCCTGAGGACGTGTCAATTAAACATAGCCTGAAGAATGAGCAGGACATACACGTGTGTGTGATGTGTGTGAAGGCGTGCGTGGGGGGGTGAGGGAGTTCGACTAAAGCCTTTTAGAAAGAGGAATTGGATCATCAGTAAAACGACAACTAGGTAAGAAAGAGCTTGGCACTTTAAAAGCTGCTTGGGAGACAGACAGGAAAAGACACTTTTTGTGAAATCTGAAATCTGTGTCACTTTTTCCTGTTGGCTCATGCCAATTCTCCCAGCTCCATGGGTAAAGGAGGAAAATAAAGAAATGAGGAGGGAGAGGAACAGGAGAGGGAGATAAGGAAGAGGAAGAGCAAAACGTCTGCCATCCCCTTTAGTAAGTGGCATTATTCTTCATGGAATTTGCTGCCACTCTCCACCTGGGCTCCCTGTCTCCTCAGCAGCCACAGTTCACTCCATCATTCAGGCTAAACAGATAGGGATTATGCTGATCTCTCTCCTCTTCACAGTCAGCATCCAGGTACCACCACTTCTATCCACTGCATATACCAGATCTCATGCTGTCTCCTTCCTACTATGCTCTTTCTGCCCTAAGCCAGGCCCTGAGCACCCTCTAACCTCAATTGTCACAACAGCTTCTCTAAGGACTTC
>NW_007731206.1:0-451 GCF_000696425.1 Galeopterus variegatus
TTTAAAAGGAGAGCACATGAGAGTCTCTCTGCTCCACCATTCTCAATATATGATACCCTGCATTTCTGTAGAGTCACCTCACCAGATATGTTCCCCAGACTTTGGGCTTCCCAGCCTCCAAAACTGTGAGCAATAAATTTCATTTTCTTACAAATTACCCAGTTCCAGGTAATTTGTTATAAGCAACAGAAACACCATGTCATTTCCCCCTTGCATCTACATGGACAAATAACCTAAAACAAACCAACCTTTAATTGTGTTAGTGTTCCTCTCTCTCAGAAAAAGAACTAATTATTACAATATATTGATCAGAATTTAGGTAATTCTATATTTAAATTTAACAACCTTCATAAGATGATGAACCAAATATTTGCCATATAAAAGGCTAAAAGAGATCCAAATATGTAGCCCAGTGAGTGGAAGTCCTTGGTTCTGACCTGATGTAGAGAGT
>NW_007731206.1:2211-2670 GCF_000696425.1 Galeopterus variegatus
TCCCAAGTGTGGTTATTAATGGGTGTTACCATCCCCATTTCTTAATAATTTATTGTTATCCCCATTAAATGGCATTTCCAACTGTCCATAAATGCCAATGAGTTTAGATTATTTAATTAAAAAAAATCTTTATTTATAGTCTAGCATCTCTTCACCTACTATATAATGAACATTCCAGAAATTTAAAATGCAAACTGCTCAGAAACTCTTCTAGATAAATGGTCCAGGTTTTGTTGACTATCACAGGTCCCCTGAGGTGACTCATTTGCTTGCAGAGATTAGACATGGCCTATTTTGATGTTGTCCACACATAGGATATACACATAGGGGACATTTTGGTCTAAGGACAAGGAAAAGTGTGATGTTGCAAAACAACCCTAACTGTAGCTAGCAGAAGGATAAGGACTATTAAATTCTGGGTGCTCTCTCTCTCTCCCCAGTGAGCATCTGAGATTAATA
>NW_007731206.1:3377-4400 GCF_000696425.1 Galeopterus variegatus
TAAACTTTTCCATTTGTAGGAAAAGATAACATAATCTTAAATTGATAATCTGATCAACCTTAGTTTGATGGTGTAGGAAAATATTTGTGCTTCAATGTAAAACTACTCATTGTTTAGAGCACACTATTCTGTTATCTGATTCAAATTCTAAAGAGACTTTTCACCTTTCATTGTCTTTGGTAGGTAACTGAAGACAAAGCAAATAATTCTTGTCTGCACACCTGCAAATAAATTCTGTCCTTTGAAGGGGACAACTTTCCCCACAAAAAGAAGTCTAGCTTTGCATATATTTGCAAATTAATTTCCTTACTCCTGATTCATAAATATCTCTTCTATTTACTTCTTTTATTAATTGGTTGTAATTTCTACCTGGATCCTTCATTGATAATGAGTTTAAAAAATATTTTAATGTATTGATTTTATATCTGTATGTGAGTCATGATTTTAACTTTTTTAGAATATTTTCAATGGCCCTGGTACCAAACTGTGGTGAAGATAAATGAGTGATTTCTCTGGGCACTGCTATTAAACAATGAAAGTTTAGGTATGGCCTCCTCATGCAAGTGGAAGTATTACTTTTTTGGATCTTATTTTGTGTCTTCTCCTATAAAGTGTTAATAACATTTCCCTTAGGAGTTCTTGTAATTATTAAATGAGATAAAAATTGATTCAATGAGAGAATCAGATGAGGCAGAAATGAAAGCAGCATTGCTTAGAGGTAAAGAGTCTATGCTAAAGAGGTTATGGTAGGACCCTAGATAGTGTCAGGATGGGGGCTGGCAAGAGTTAGAATCAACTTAAGTGCCCATCATTGGATGACTGGATAAGGAAAATGTGGTATATTTACACAATGGAATACTACTCTGCCATAAAAAAGAATGAAATTCTACCATTCACAGCAACATGGATGGACTTAGAGAAAATCATGTTAAGGGAAATAAGCCAGGCACAGAAAGAGGAATACTACATGTCCTCTCTCATAAGTGGGAGCTAAAAAATAAACAAACAGGGTGGCCCGGTGGC
>NW_007731206.1:5403-8343 GCF_000696425.1 Galeopterus variegatus
AGGGTTGCGATCCGTTGCCGGACACGGAAAAAAGACAAAAGACAAAAAAAAAAAAAATTAAAAAATTAAAAAAATAATAAAAATAAACAAACAAATTTTTAAAAAGATACAACGATCACAATAATACATTGAACTCTCAAAAGGAGAGAATAGAACTGAGGTTACCAGAGGTGGGAAAGGGGAAGAGGGAGGGAGGGTAAGGGAGAATTTGATAAAGGGCCATGAAAAATGATTACATTGCATAATGTTGATACTAATTATCCTGATTTGAGCATCACATAATGCACACAGGTATTTATATTCAACTCTGTACCTCACAGATATGTACAATCAACTATGTTACAATTAAATAAAACAATTAAAAAAAAACGGTTAGGAGCTGGCCATGCCATCACAGAAAGACCAACCCTGTCATTAGAAGGTTGGGGCTTTGAGCTGCATTATATCAGGCCGAGGTTTGGGGAATGGTGGGGGCTGGAAATTGAATTTAATCACGTGGCTAATGATTCAATCAATCATACCTATGTAATGAAACCCAGGTAAAAACTCTGGACACCTGACCTTAGTTGAGCTTCCTGATTGGTGATATTCAGATGTGCAAGGAAAGTGACAAGTCCTGAGGACATGGAATCTTCACATTTGGGACATTCTAGGCCTTGCCGCATGCATCTCTTCACTTGGCTGGTCTTGATTTAAATCCTTTATTAAAAAACTATAATCATAAGTATAGTGCTTTCCTAAGTTCTGTGAGTTGTTTTTGCAAACTTTCAAACCTGAAGGGGATAGTGGGATCCTCAAATTTGTAGCCAGTTGTCAAAAGTGTGGGTGGCCTTGAACCCTCAGAGCTCATGTCTGGTATCTAAAGTGAAAGCAGTCTGTTTGAGAATTGTGCCCTTAATTTGCTGAAGTCTGCAAGAGCTCCAGGTAGTTAGTGTCAAAATTTCATTGCAGTTAACCTTTCTATAGGTCTCAATTTCACCATGTGTAAAGTGGAAATAATGATGCTACTACCTACCTTTCCTATGGTTGTTATGAAGAGCAAACTCATTAACATTTGCAAAGCAGATGCCTGACACCTAGTGAGCATTACATACGTGTTTAAAAAACAAACTTTAACGTTCATTTTAGTATTAACATTCTAATAGTAACATTCTATAATTCTGTCTCAGCAGAATTATTAAAGTATCTGCAATTGCATGGCTCTAGAGGGCCCAGACATAAGTTAGAAAACATTTTTTAAAGATATACTAGGAGTGCATCTGTGAAGAATCATAATTTTAAGTATACTTGATATTTTATTACTTAACCAAATTGTGGGAGTTGTGATCTCTTCCCCAAATGGTTCCCAAAGCCAATATCGACTCTCTGAGTATTCCTTCTAATTTTCAAATGTCAAGCTATAAACATATTTTAAGCCCCACCTATAAGTCTCAATTGGCTTATTATAGAACATTAAGTGTAGAACACAAGGAAAGCCCTATTTGGGATGAGGACATGTAAAATAAATCTGTTTATAGGCTTTATCCTTCCAGGCCAAATTAAATGTGACCATTTTTTAATAGAGAAACCAATGGGATGTGACAAATTTAGATTTCCTGGTGTGCGTAGTTTACTGCCTATATGACTTTGGGTAAGTTATTTCACCTCTCTGAGCCTCACTGTCTTCATTTACAAAATGTGACAGGAATATGAAGGTATAGACTTACCAAAAAAATTTTAACTTTATGGAATTTCCTTCTCTATAAGTTACATTCAAGAGCTCTGTAACGTTTCCTCTGGCTAACAAAGTTGGGATTAATTGCTCCTTGCCTATAAACCTCCATATTAATTTGGTTTGAACTCATTTCATTGAGGCTCATAGCACCTGTTATATTCCTTTTTATCCCACTGAAGCAAGAGTTCAAATGTGAATCACTCTTTTTGCCAATAACATATAGGTAATATTTATTGAGCATATACTAAAAGCCAGGGCCTAAGTGCCTTACTTGTTTCTACCTATGAGGTAGATTATCTTCATTATTGTTCTTGTTTTTCAGATGAATAAACCAAAACTCATAGAGGTTAAACAATTTGCCCAGGGACAACATCTACTAAGGGCATGAGCTGGGATTCAAACCCAGGCTATGACTTCACAGCTCCTGCTCTAAACTACTCACGTCATCCTCTACCAAGCCTGATGCTTCCCATGGAAGATACATTCAGCAAAAGCGAATTGTCTTAAATTGATTTTTTATTATCGTACTCTAATCCTTGTAATACTATGATATGTTGGTGTTTGCTATGTTTGAATGTTCGTCCCCTCCAAAGCTCAGGCTACAGCTTGATTCCCAGTTTGACAGTGTTGAGAGGTGATGGGGAGGTGATTGGGTCATAAGGGCTCCACCCTCATGAACGAATTAGTCCTTTCATGGGTTAATGGGTTAATGGGTTCATGAATTAATGGGTTATCAGCGGGGTGAGTTAGTTGTCATGAGAGTGGGACTATTATTAAAGCAAATTTGGCATGCTCTTGCTCTCTAGCCATATGGTGCCCTGTGCTACATTATGACACAGTAAGCCCTCACCAGATGCAGCCACCCAATCTTGGATTTCTCAGCCTTCAGAACCATGAGAAATATATTTATTTTCTTTATAAATTACCCAGTTTCAGGTATTCAGTCCCAGAAACAGAAAATGGGCTAAAACGATTGTAGATTAGAGATATGATAAACTGATCAATTAAAAATTCTGCTCCTTTGTGGTACAGAAATTATGTGAAATTACTGCTACAAATTGCTCAGACACTCAGCAGCAGAAGGTGACCTATGAAACTAATTTCCTACACATGTGAGCCCTCTTTTCCTTCTGGCACATGTTATTCGCTCTTCCTCTCCACGAGCTCCCAAGTGTGGTTATTAATGGGTGTTACCATCCCCATTTCTTAATAATTTATTGTTATCC
>NW_007731206.1:10751-11752 GCF_000696425.1 Galeopterus variegatus
TCGCTTTGTGGGAAACTGTCACCCTAAACTTTCTCCATCCACTACTTCGCTTTGTGGGAAACTCCCACCCTAGGGAGCAATCCCTAGGGGGTTCCTTACATGTAAATGACTTTATTCTGTAACATCTACACACCTTTTCCGTGACCCAACACACCTGACTGAGCTAAGGGGTGTGAATCTCAAGGCTTGCCATTCCATACCCAGTGGGTGGCCAGGGGTAAATAAAACAACCTATCAGGGATGATGATTGATAATCAATTTACCTGATTGGATTTTTTTTCTGTGGGGGAGAATTCAATCCAGAAATATAAGAAGACGGTTAGCCAATTGGTAGAAGGTGCAGAAGTTGAAAAATATACAAACGATGAGCACCATAGAGGCCATGGTGCAATAGAAGCCATGGATGAGAAAGAAGAGCGAAAAGGGAAAAGAAAACTCACAGAGTGGAGAGATCAATGAAATTTGCTAGCAACGAGAGTGGTAGAAAGCCCAGCGTGTTGGAAGAACATGAAGCTCCTGTTGCCAAAGTTGTCTACAGGCTCTGTGTCAGACGCTTCCACGTCCTGAACTAGGGCAGTCACCAAAGAGCAGGCTCTACAGCTGTTCCTGGGATCCTGCAAACCTGGCTGGACTGCTAGATTTCTGCCTTCATCTCCACGTGACTCTTTTTTATATATATATATAAAAAAAATAGTGTGAGATATATATATACATATATATATATGTATATATATGTGTATGTATATATATATATGATATATATTTTTTTTAATGACTTGAGCTAATCTGAGAGAATTATCTTTGCCACCAAAAGAAATTAACTAACACTCTCTGCCTCATTGGTATATAGAATTTTTTTTTTTGAAGTCTGAGGAGGACCAACCATAAGAGTGGTTCTTTTTTTACTTTTTTTCCCATATCTTCTTTTTTATTTTTTTACTTTTTTAATAATTTATTTTATTTATTGAATCAAAATCGATTATACATATTTTGGGGGTTGA
>NW_007731206.1:13830-41328 GCF_000696425.1 Galeopterus variegatus
TGGGGTGTGTTTGGTCCCCTTCTCCATGCCTCTGGTCCCTGGGCAGAGCCCAAGGCACTGGAGCCATGTGCGTGGTTGTGGGAGAGGGGTTCAGTCCCCTTCTCCATGTCCCGGGTCCCCGGGTAGTCTTCGAGTTGCTGGCAAGTTGTGCCTGGTTGTGGGAGGGTGGTCCAGTCCCCTTCTTCATGCCCTGGGTCACGGGGTGGGGCCCAAAGTTCTAGCATGGTGTGCCTGGTTGTGGGAGAGAGGTCCAGTCCCCTTCTCCATGCCTCAGGTCCCCGGGCAGGCCCTGAGGTGCTGGCTCAGTGTGGCTGGTTGTGGGAGAGAGGTCCAGTCCCCTTCTCCATGCCTCAGGTCCCCGGGTGGGCTCTGAAGCACTGGCTCAGTGTGCCTGGTAGTGGGAGAGAGGTCCATTCCCCTTCTCCTTGTCTCGGGTCCCCAGGCAGGCCACAAGGTGCTGGCGTGGTGTGCCTGGTTGTGGGAGGCAGGTCCAGTCCCCTTCTCCATGCTTCAGGTCCCCAGGCTGGCCCCGACATACTGGTGCAGTTTTTCCTGGAAGTGGGAGTGAGGTCCGGTCCGCAGATCCAAACCTCCAGTTCCCAAGTAGGCCCCAAGGTGCTGGTGGTGTGCCTGGCCTGGAACTAATTTTTGGTCCTTTGCTTCTAAAACATGGGAACTTCCCACGGAAACCAGTACTTGAGCTGTGTGGTTGTTTAAATTGCTACTTTGCTGCTGTTTCCCTAGGGAAGACTTTTTGTGCAGCTCAGGGTTTAATGGTTGACCTTAGAGGTACTTCCTGCTCTCCAGAGACCCAGTGGATCTGTGTTCTGTAGAAACCCCAATCTGAGACTGAGTTTTTTCATCAAACTGTACCCCATGCAATTCTGTATTCCTGACCTGTCTCTTCTGAGTGGTCCTGTGCAGATTGGGGGGCAGATCAGCTGTCCTTGCTGTGTCCCTGTGTTCTCCTGGTGGGCCTGTCTCCCCCACCGCCCGTGCTGCAAACACTTCCCATGGGACGGGCCCTGCGCTGGCCAGCTTCTGAATGGCTCCCCTTTTTTCAGTTGTTCTGGCTCCTCACTCCTGCATAAGTCCACATGAACCCTTTTAGTGGTCCTGCTGTCCTAGGGCTGCCAAGGCCCTCTTCTCTCTTGCTGCCTCCATGTAACTCCATCTGAAGGGCACAGCTGCGGCTTCTGCTGGCTCCTGCTCCATGTGCTCATCAGCTCGAGCCTTAAAGCAGCCGCAGCCTGAAATGCTCAAAGCAGCTTTTTCTTTCTCTCATCGTATTTTCTCCTGCCTTCATGAGCTCCGTAGGTCTCTCCTCCTCTTCCCCTGAGCTCCAGCGGCCCAGCTTGGCTGATGTTACATTTTTATAGCTGTAAATTAGTTGATTTGTGGGAGAGAGTGACAATGCAGACTGTCTATTCCACCATCTTGATTGGATCTCTAGGTTTGAATCTTATCTTCTTTTTTAAATTAGCATATTCATTATTACCTAGAATTTTTTTCTATAGTGACAAAAATGAACATTGTTTGTCTATGTCTGCCTTAATTGATTCAAGGAGGGAAATTTTGCTATAATTATAATTTTAAAACTTGAAAAAATAAAACAAAATAATTATATATTTTTCCTCCCAATGTTTTATTTTGAAACATTTCAAAACTTTAGAGAAGATGAAAGGTTCCTACAATGAACACCATATATATATTTCTCACTTAAATTCACCACCAATTGTTAGAATTTTGCCACACTGGAAAGTAAGTTGTAGATGATATGATATTTCAACTCTAAATACTTCAGCAAGGATCTTGTATAGATAAGGACATCCTTCTACAAAACCACATACCATAATTATACCTAAGAACACAATACAAACAGTAATCACATATATATGAGTTTATACATAGGTGTAATCTAATGCACACATATAACACACATGTGCATAATCTAATGCAGATACAGTATGCTAACAAATATAACATGACTTTCTTTTCCTTTTTTTTAATCCAGGTTATAATCAAAAGTTACAATAAATATGATTAGTATATCTCTTTTTATGTAGAACAGTTTCCAGAGAAGTCTTGCCCCATCATCTTATAAAATATCCCATATTATGGATGTGTCTATTGTTTCCTTCTGGAGTCATTTAATTTGTGCCTCTATTTCCTGTAATCAGGATGTTAGATCTAGAGGCTTGATTAAATGCATGTTAACATTTTTTGAAATAATACTTTGCAGGTAATGTTATGTACTACGTGTTGTATCACTTCAGAAGACACAATATCAGGTTATCTCACTATTAGTGATATTGAATTTTTTCACAATCAAATACAATGTTTTCACTTGTCCCCCACTGCACAGACACATATTTTCTTTTGTAATTGTGGTGGTGATAGTTTCATATTGTGCCTCATGAACTTTTTACCCAATGATTGTGGAATGCATAATGATACTTATCAAATTAGTTATTTTCTTGATATCTCATCTTACCCTACATTTGTTCACTAGAATATTTTATTTATTAAAAAGTAAGCAGTATTCTTGTCTCCCCCCCACCTTTTGTCTTTCATTATGCCTATATACTCATGGAACTTTTAAAAATGCAATATGTTATAATCAATTACTGTTAGTATTGTTTTTGTGCTTTTATTTTCCCCAAATTGGCCAGTACTTGCCTTCCAAGATTTGTACATGCCCTTCCAGGGCACCATTTGACATGACCCCATAAATCTTCAAGTTTTTCTTGCTTTCTGGCACAAGATGACAGAGGCGCACCTTGCAAAACCAAGATGACTAGCTTCTCTGCAGTTATTTTCCATTTAAGTTTAGAAACTTAACTCCATAACAGCACTTCAGATTTTTTACTAACCAACTGGAAGCAGAAATTATAATCACTTCTATATTTTTGTAGCAACTACTAAATGCTGAGAAGTTTTCCCATAGTACCTTACTTCAACCTTGCAGGTAAGATAACTAACGTTTTATTTATTTTACAAATTAAAAAAATAAAAAGGGAAATTAAGGAACTCACTTGAGGTCACAGAAGTATGTCTGATTATAAAGCCCATAATCCCTTTTTTACCTTGCCAGAGTTTTTCTCAGAGACTTACAAAGAAAGACCCCTTACAAAGGGGTTGCCCTGGTCTGAAACTCCTATCAGTGTGAATATTCAATGTCCAGTTATTGAGTAGGTGAAATATTAAAAAAATCAGATTTAACTTTCAATAGTAAATTCTTAATTAATAATTTGTTCAAAAAGCTAATAACTCAGCAAATTATCCCCTAATAATATATGTTCCTACTTTGAAATTGGAATGCCTCCTAAATACAAAAAACTACTTTTAGAACGATCCAACCGGCTTTCGATTTATATTAGAGTAAATCTATACTTGTGAGAAAAGTGTTTCATGTCTCATCTGAATTGAATAGTTGGTACTTTTGACCATAATTAAATAGAAGGGTTAAAAAATTGTAGTATGAATTAAGCTGTGTAATTTTCTAAAAAGATTTCTAATAACATAATCAATGACCACATTATCTTGATTAGGCTATCATTTCTTAGGTATGAAAAGCCACCTAATTCACATGCCTACAATTAGAATAATTGGCTTAAACCACTAAAGCCTGATCTTTTGAAAACCATGACCACAGTAACTAACTCTGGTCAATTTCTCCAAATAGAGACCAAGATGACCAGAAATGCAGAAACCAAAAACCTAACACAGCACTCGTCACCTGACTTCTCCCACAAGCTTGTGTCTTTTATGTTCTGTCTCTACATACCGCAAGTGCCTTGCACTTATTTGGTGCTTTTAAGACATTTATTAAATAATAAGAAGGCAGCAGATCAAACCCTTTGCCCATTTTTTAATCAGGTTATTTGGGGTGGGTTATCTTTTTTTTTTCTTATCTAGTTACAGGAGTTCCTTGTATATTTTGAATATTTTGGTTTGAAAATATTTTCTCCCATTCTTTAAGTTACTTTTTCACTCTGTTGATTGCTTCCTTTGCTTTAAGAAGGATGGAAGCTCACGCCTGATTTCTCCTGGATTTCACTCCATGCACCTTTTCTCTTTTAACTAGTATCCTTTCATTGTGATAAACCATAGCCATAAATATAACAGCTTTTCTGAGTCCTGCAGGTCTTTCTAGTGAATTATTGAGCTTTCAGGTAGTTTTAAGGATCCCTGGTTCTATAGGACTGCTCATTCCTCAGCCCAAAGTCAAAAGCAGTGAGCAAAGGTTGAAATTTTTTTCCAATAGCAGAACAGTAAGTGGAAAGAGTTGGGGACACTGGAGATAGTTATAGAAAAAAAATGCCATGGAGTCCGGCCTGAATAAGCAATGACATGAAGTCAAGATTGGCCAACAGGCTGGAAGAATAGTAGTCCCTGCAGTTATTGATAAGGTCAGAAAGAAACATAACGGCAGTAAAGGATTGAAAATAGTAGGAGATGGGATGTTGGAATTTAGCACTTCTAAAGGCAAAGTTGAAGGGGATCCAAAGTCTAGTTTGTGTTGCTGGGGGTGGTGCTTTGTTTGAGAGTAAGGGGAAAAGCTAGCATAGCTGAGGGAAGCAATAAACTATGATGCTGATGCAGCCCGGGTGAATGCTGGTGCAGGCATCCAGAGGAAGATCATGAAACAACTACGTATGACTGTCCCTGTAGTCATCGAAGTTCTCGATGGTGGAGTAGTGTCCTCTATGTCATTTCCTCTCTTGAACTTGGCAAATAGGTTAATATTGCCAGAGAACATTAAAAAAATTTTTCAAATTAAAATATCACTTGGGGAAGCTATATAATATTAGCTTTTATGATCCTTAAATTCCAGGCTTAGAAAGGGATGTGGTCTTATGTCATGGCAACTCCTGCTCCCCTGAAGAAAATAAAACACAGAAATGCAAATGGTTAATGAGGTATGTCAAAGAAAGAGATTCAAAATTTCTAATGTGGCAGGACATGTGGTCTAGGCGTCATGACACTTCAGATGTGATGTTCTACAAGTTCACGGGGAGGGCTTGAGAGTTGCTCAGAAATTTGATGTGCTACCCCTACATTTGTGGGGAGATGGGGAGAGTGGTTAGAGAGGACTTGGCTCTGACCTCAGTGGAAAATTGAAGAGGGCTAATCTCTCCACTTGTACACTGGGTCCCATCCCCTCTCGTGAAATCAAGAACACTGCTCTTACAATCTCTTCTGACCTGCAACAGCAATATAGTTCCCTCCCCAGCCCATTTCTATTTACACACGAATATGCCATTATTCCTCCCACATTAAAAAAAATGGTTAATTCTCTCTTCATTCTATGATCTCTTCCAGCTACTGTGCCATTTTCCTGTTCCCCTTTACAGAAAACCCTTCCAACATTCTGTAAACTTACCGTCTACCAGTTTTTCTCCCATTTATTCTTGATCCCATTCCGTTTAGGTTTTTCTCCTATTACCCTATCAAAACTGCTGTCATCAAGGTCTCAGACCTCCTTATTGCTGAAAGCAAAGGTCGATTTTTCTCTTCTCAACTTGTTTGCAGTATTTGACACCGTAAATGATAGTCCGTGTCATTTCTCTCCAAGCATTTCCACCCCACTGGGAGCAAACACCCAAATCTGCCACTGGCTTTCAGGGCCTTCCACACACTAGCAGCTGTCTCTCTGCACTTCCCGGCTCCAGCTCACCAGCCTTACTGACCTCCTCACTGCGGCTGGGCTTTCCACACCTGCTGCTCCCTCTTCATGGCATGTTAGTCTCCCAGATAATCACATTTCTCTCCCTCAGGTTCTTTAGTTTTTTGCTCAAACGTCATCTTCCAATTGAGTTCTTCTCTATTCACACTATTTACTATTCAAAACTGCACTGCCCATCTCGCCCCCAACATCTCCTATCCCCTCCTTGCTTTTGTTTTTCCTCCCCTGCATTTGTCATCTACTGACATCTCTCTCTTTTTGTCTGTAACTTATTTGTTTATGATTACTCTTCCTTTCTAGTATGTAAGCCTCAAGGGGCAGGGAGGTTTTCTATTCACTGCCATTTCTCTAGTCCCAGGAAGTAAAGCTACGAGTTCCAGAGACTAAGTACTCAACAGATAGTGTATTTGTTGAATGAATGAATGAATGCTTGAAAAGCCATGGAGAATGCAGCATAGCTGATCATTTTATAATCAGCAGGTTCACCATTAAACCCAGTTCTTGGACACATCCTGCCATTACTTTGTCAGGAAGCAAAAAGTGTGAGGACCAAGGGACAGCTTCTCACGGAACACTGTGCTTCTCCCAGTGGAGCAGGCAGTGTTTAAGCCATTTAATTTTTTTATATCCTCATTATCAAATAACAGCTTGTACAAGCCCAGTATTTCCTTTTTTTGGAGAGAATTTTGTCTTCCCAAACAAGAAAACTTTTTCTTGATATTCCTTTAAGTAAAAAGGAAAAACTATACATTTTTGCACTTTTTCCTTCTTGGAAAACTGAATTTCACTGATTTTTTTTTTTTTTTTTGTAACTTAAATGTATGAACTGTATTTTGTTAAAATTATTGTGTTCATTTGTTCATTTATTTATTTAATCATCAAATAGTTATTAAGTGCCAAAGAATGTGCTAAACCACTCAATAATATTGACAAATTTATTTTACTGGACTTCAATTTTCCTTGCAATAAAAATTATATAAAGTAAATAAACCTAGAATTTTAAAATAATTGTCTTATATACTTCGTGCATATTAATCCTGATGGTCCATTGCATGCCATTCTAAGACTACTTCTCAGGGAATCGACTAGGACATCTGTGATGCTCCCATGCTAAGTTTTTACTATGAATGAGCAATTACAACTACAGCCTGAAGAGGACATAGCATCAGGAGCTAGGCTCCTCAGAAATGAAGGTCTGGGTCACATTATGAAGGTAGGGATCATATGAAGGTCTGGGTCACTTTAGAAGGCAAGCCCTCTGATCCAGAAGAGGATGAAAGGAATCTTGGATGGGTGGTGAAGATGATAGATACTAGTTATACCTTTGGACAACTGCATGGAGAGGAATGACTAGACCCCAACCCACTAACCCTCCAGCCACCATATTGAAGAAGTCATGGCTAGATGGGGTGAACTTCATGCAGGACATCTCAGCAGTGAGGAAAGTGGCCTGTAGGGGACACACAGTGCTCCTCCCAGACCCCCTTGGATCCTTTTTATTGTTTCTGGTCTTTGGTGCATATTTTCTTCTAATGGTCAGCACCTGACACTCTTCTTTGAACAGATGCCCTCAGGAGTTTCTGAAGCCCATTTGCCTGCAGCCATCTCAGAAGGCAACAAGTGTTAGGGAGCCCTCAAACCAATGTAGAAGGCTCAGCTTGTTGGTCTCCAGTGGAGACAAACCTGAGGCTTAAACCAGGCATCAGAATTCCCCTGCAGAATCAGGCTGATGCTGTCCTTCCCAACTGATTAGCTTTCGTAGAAGGCTCAGCTTGTTGGTCTCCAGTGGAGACAAACCTGAGGCTTAACCCAGGCATCAGAATTCCCCTGCAGAATCAGGCTGATGCTGTCCTTCCCAACTGATTAGCTTTACCCCCATCCCTGACCTGGTTCTCCAGCCCTCTTGTGACTTCTCCTGGTAATACTTCCCTAATAAATCATTTGCCACCAATATGTGTTTCAAAGTTAACTTCTGGGGAACCCAATCTATGTCACCCTTCTTAGTCTCACTAAGGCATCCCCTTTTTCTCATTCTGTGGTGACATGGGGAATTCGTAGTTGTCCTCCTTGGTGACACTTAGCAAATGACACATTGCTTTCCAGGAGGCAGCCCAGAGAGTTTCTCTTTCCCATAATATATTTTTACTGAGGAAATACATATGTGTGTTTTTTATGTGTTAAGTTGCAAGGGAAAAATTAGACAAAATCTTTTAATGCTCTAGAATATTAATGGTTTTTATTGAGAAGTGAATGTCCTTTTTGCATTTTCTTCTTCACATTTACATGACTACGGGCCCAGGGAAGGTTCATTTTCCTCCTTCCTTTGGTCTCTGATGAGCTCATAATGCCATGCTCTCTCTCCCACCATGGTGTTTAGACTAGGCAGCTCAGCCAGAGCCTGCACTTGCAAAACATGTACTTTTCCTCAAGGATGAAGTAACAACAGAGTTGTCTTCACAGCAGGACTCAGGTTCCCACCTGGTTCACTCCACTCCAGGTGTGTTTCTACCCAGACAATAGTGGACAGCCCTGCAGGTGGCCTGTCTTAACTCGATAATGCAGCCAGCTCTGTGCATCATCTGGTCCAGGCAAGCTAACTGCCATAGGGAACAAGTGAACTCAGTCCTCAGAATTAAAGGATTCTGTGGCTGGAAGATCACACAAGCCATCTTGTTCCAATCCCTACTTTCTGATGAGAAATTTGAGGCTGTTCAGGGTCATATGCAGTTCTGGTGCCAGGTCTGAGATTAGTATCAGGGTGTCCAGACTCAGTCTACCCTGCTTCATACAGGACTAGCTTTAGTCTCTTTCCATTGAAAGAGGGCCCTTCAAGTTCCTGCCTGTGACAGTAGTGGTTTTCATCACTCCCTACATGGAAAAGACAGCTGGAGGCATTCCAGATGAGTCACCAGTTTGGCTTTTCATTCAGCAAATGTCTAGAGTGGGTGGAGTTAGACACGTCCGTTTTATATCACACTGACCAGTGAATGACCTGGTTTACAAAATGCTGTGTGAGGAGGAGGAGATTGAAAGTCATTGCTACCCGAAGTTATAAAATAGAAACTTCTTGCTTCTAAGGCATTACAGTAACATGGCCAACTACACTCCTGCAATTCATACTAACAGCAACAATATATTTTTTCTTTATAATTGAACATGTCAGTAAAACATACATTTATAAACAGATTACTTAAATGATTTTGTTATTCCAAATTCTAGTGCTTCCTTGACTTTAAACAGTTATTTTTATTACTATTAAAATCAGTTATTAGTTGTAATAAAAATAAATAATAAATATTTCTTTATTTTTCACTTAAATAGATTGAAGTGAAAGTGAGAAAGTTTTAAATTTCATGAGAATTTTAATTAAAAAGAATCAAGATTCAGGAAAGAAAATAAACTGCATTTCTGGTCATTATTCTTAATAGAAGTTATCATTTATAAATCACTGTGACAGTTAATTTTATGCATCAACTTGACTGGGCTGTGAGATGCCCAGATATTTGGTCAAGTTATTCCGGGTGCTTCTTTGAGGCTGTTTTTGGATGAGCTAAATATTTAAATTGATAGACTGAGCAAAGCAGATTGGCCGTCCTAATGTGGGTGGGACCCATTCAATAAATTGAAGACCTGGATATAATAAAGGGCTGACCCTCCCCAAATAAGAGGGAATTCCTTCTGCCTAATTGCCTGAGTTGGGACATCAATTATTTTCTGCCTCTGGATGAGAACTGAAACATGAGCTCTTCCTAGGTCTCAAACTTGCCAACTGTAGAACTTGAGATTTATCAGCCTCCTAAATCACGTGAACCAAGTTCTTATAATAATTCTCTTCTTGTGTGTATACATATATACATATATACACATTCCGTTGGTTCTGTTTCTCTGGAGAACCCTGACTAATACAAGCACCTACTATGTGCCAGGAATTATTATAAATTTTATAGCAAAGCAATGGAATACATATTATTATATTTTGCAGATGAGAAAATAGAAGCTATACTCATATAAGTGTAAATGGCTTAACTTGAGGCTATGTGGAAAAGAATATTTCCAGGGTTCAAACCTAGGTCTGTCTGCTGTCAAAGCCTGTATGCTAAGTACTACCCTGACTCCCCAAAGCCTCACACCATTTTTTTCTGACTTCGCACAGATCTTCCCAAAATGTCTTTGTCTACTTTAATACTGAGGTAGTACAGTAGAGTGGTCAGAGTTGAAGACTTCTTGGATGCACTGAGACTACACTATGCCCCATACAATTATTCATGAGCACGAATTTGTCTTTTACAGGTCTGTGACTGTAAGTAACTGTTTTAAGGGGAGAGGATTGTCCCAAATCTGTACTGACCACAGGGTATGCTCTTGAACATTGCTTTTCAACTGATTTTAGACATGGACTATGTGGGATTGATCCACATGTAAATGCACTTATGTCAACAAAAAGCACACAATTTTAGACATCCAGGCCTTGATCTGTTCTTGCTCATAGCTCCTCAGCACCTCCACAGAGCCAAGACAAGATTTCCATTTGGGAACAAGAAGCTTTGCAAAGTAACTCCATTGGCATGTGGTAGAGTGCTGGACATTCTGCCAGACCCAAGACCTCACTGGGCTGAAGTGTATGTAGATATTAAAGCTGGGTTTAAAACACAATGGAAGCAGAAGGACAGATTGTTTTACTGTGTAGTGGTTTCATTCTGGAGAACTCTCTTTGAAGTTAAAGAGATGGATGCCTGCAACAGATACAGAGTACAGAGTGCAGTCAAGAATGGTACTCATGTGTCACTCTTAAATACTTTCAACTTGGCTATTTTTAAGTCAAATGTCTTCAAATATGTCAAAGACACTTGTTCTAATTAAGAATAAAGGCCATGGCAAGTTGGAATTTTTTTTAATAAGCCAGTTTTTTAGCTCTTTAAATGTGGTTGAATGCATCTGGAAGCTTTTGTTCAATTATGAAAACCACATTTTTCCATCCTCATAAATGGCCAATATAAATTTCCTCATGTTTAAACACTTTAAAACACATATACATATGTAAATACATAGTCTGAATATGTGTATATGTGCATCTGTGTGACTTAATATATTATCACGTGTATGTTTATGTATGCATATGTGCATATCAAGTATGGGAAATGTTAATCTTAAGACCAGTTTTGAATGTAAAGTTCCATATACTTTATTAGTAGGTACCGTAACTAGGATGTGTTTCTATTTCAATGTCCAAACAGAGTTACAAAAAAATTTTAATAATTATGTTCCATTAAAGGTATCTAAAGTGTTGGAAGTGGCAGCCGGAATATCTAAAAATTTACAAATCAAGTATATAAGCTTGAATTCATAACAGATATACAAGAGATAGTGTTGGAATATGGTTGGCCATTCAAGCCCCAAACATTAGAAATTCATTTTGACCAGGATTTTTAAGGATGGGAAAAATTGTGTGGGGGTAAAAGGCAAAGGTGATGATGTCATAAATGAAGGCACAGAGGCTGGGGAAAGTATGACATATGCATCAAACAGAGAGTAAACCTTCCCAACTAGAATTCAGTGTCCTGAGAAACACATGTCAATGCCTAGGATGGGACAAGATAATGGAGGCCTTCAAGAGGTATTCAGATTGTACTGAGGGTTGAGGCTCGGTCAATTTTTTAACATGAATGATATGGTAAAAACGTTTGGGAAAAAATGGTGTCATCATTGTAGACAAATAATAGATCAGCTAAAAAGTTTACTGACCCCCGAGTCTAAGGTTTACCTGATATATGCAGTCATAGGACTGTACTCTCCTTCACTCTATCCACCAAGATTAAACTTGCCTCTTTCTTCCACATCTGCCTTTGCCATTAGACATAAACCTCATGAAAGCAGGAACTATCTCTGTCTCATTTATCACTGTAACCACTGGCACATAATAGTTGCTCAATACACAGCTTTGAATAAATGAATAAATAAATGAAAGAAGCTATTACTGAATATAGGCCCATGAGATAATGAAGATTTGAACTAAGATTATGGATATGAATGGAAAGGAAGAGATATTGAAAACACTGAAAATTAGATTAGCATGGTTTTATACAGAAGATGCAAGGGGAGAACTGATAAAAAATTATTCACAACTTACATCTGTACGGATCTTGACTATTTACATGGTTTTCACAAATAACAACAATTTTGAGCTACTTTGCCCTATGTTTCCAACCCCAAACAGGCAAAATATGTTGACGCCATTGACAATACCCAAGAATTAAGCTGCAGCATCAATTGAAGGGGTATGTTAATTTAGTTGTGGTCAGGTTGAATTTTAAAGGAAAGCAGAATATTGAAAGGTAAATGTCCAGCATTCAGTTGAACTTGTGGGTTTTCACAAATAACAACAATTTTGAGCTACTTTGCCCTATGTTTCCAACCCCAAACAGGCAAAATATGTTGACGCCATTGACAATATCCAAGAATTAAGCTGCAGCATCAATTGAAGGGGTATGTTAATTTAGTTGTGGTCAGATTGAATTTTAAAGGAAAGCAGAATATTGAAAGGTAAATGTCCAGCATTCAGTTGAACTTGTGTGACACTCAAGTGAAAGGATGGGTCTGGAGCTCTAAGCTGATAGTCTTTCAGGGGTGAAAAATCATGAGAAGCTTTCAAGCAAAAACCAGGTCAGTTTAAGAAGACGTGTTCACTCTCCAATTATTAAAACTTCATTTTAGGGTAGGAATCAATTGCATTTGTCAATTTGTTTATCTAAATAAACTAAAAACTCCTATTAGCTTCAAAGCTAATACTTTTTAATTTAAAAAAAAAAAAGAACTGAAATTAGAAATTTAGGCAATGTCCTTAAAAATTCAATTCGCATTACTCCTGCACTGATAAAGCTCCTGGACTGAGATTTCCATTTCTACTCTAAAGTGTCACTGTAAAAGTGCACTTTCTTCAGAGGAGGATACCCCTGACTTTCCTCCAGGGCCAAGTGCAATGCAGAGTTTTCTTCATGGTGGGAACCTCTTCAAGAAGAACCAACAAACTAATGTCTGTCTCTTGCACATACTTCGAGAAGCCCTACTAAGGCAATTTGTGTGGATGAAAATAAAATTTGTAATCTCTCTCTCTCTCTCTCCATCCAGGAATTGAATCCAGAATCATGGTGCTATGTACACAATATTCTAATCAAGTCAGTTAATTGACTCAGAAAAGATGAATCATGTACAGTTTACAAAATTAAAACTGCCTAACATGTCTGTTCCTATCTATCAACACATATATCCTTTACACTAGATTGATATTCTCGTAATCTGATTTTTTTTAATCTCTACTATAGTATTTTTAATTTTTTTCAACTTTTGGCTAAGGATCATATTTTTGGTTGGGATTACTGCTTATAATTCATTTTACTGGTTTGCATACACATATTGAAAAAAAATATTGAAACTTGTGTGTCAAACATTTTGCAAATTATCAAAACATTGAAATGAAAAGGACAATCAAATAGTTTACACCAAAGCCAAAATTTCAGTTTGAGTCTCACCATTTTCTTGGGCTCTAAGCTGTTATGAAAACATGATAGGCAATTTGTAAAACTTAATGACATGTTTTTTGGAAGAAAAAGTTCTTTTATAAATTGGATTAGAATGACATTTCACTGACACATAAATCACCAGAAAATGGAATTTAATAGATGACATCTGATTTAATTCTCATCCAAGAAGTTTGTTATCGGAAATAGGACAAGTGCCTCCACATGGCACATGGCACAGCCTCACCTAGGGAATTAGCTAACACAGCAGCCTCTAAGGACATCACGAATGTGGTTCTCTTTTGAGTTTTGAAAACACTTTGGACAATGAGTGATGTTTTTCAATCTTGTAAGCCGTGCTTATTCAGTGTGGGCTCTTCTTTCTCTGCACAGAATTCCATGACCCACTCACGGATGCATGGTTGAGAATGCCTCTTCTTGTCTACCGGGACAGAATTTCTTAAATGTAGAGTAGGCATGCCCTAGCACGGTGAAATATGAGGGGATACAGGAGCCCTCTCCCCTTCCTCATTTAAAACTCACTCTACTATATGCCTGCTTAAATCCCACCCAGAGTGATTGCATTCAGGTGATTTTTAGAAAGATCTTTAGTTTACCACCCAGAATGGAGCAGGAAAATGCTGGGAGGAAGGAAGGGATTAAAACTGCATTCTGGGCCGAGCCCGTGGCGCACTCGGGAGAGTGCAGCGCTGCGAGCGCAACAGCGCTGCCGCCATGGGTTCGGATCCTATATAGGGATGACCGATGCACTCACAGCACTCACTGGCTGAGTGTGGGGCAGCTGGTCTCAAAAAGGACAAAAAAAAACTGCATTCTTCAGGATTTTACAAGGGTCATTTTTCTTTCTTTTCTCCTTCGATCCCTCCTTCCTTCTCTCCTCCTCCTCCTCCTTATTCTCTCCCTTTCCCTTTGCCTCCCCATCTCTCTCTCCCTCTCTCCCAAACCTACCTCAATGTGCTTAGTATGCAGGACCAGCAAAGGGGAATGCTGAGTCACAGATATGGGGACCATGGGCACACCAGTATCAGAACCAAAAGTCAGTAGAAGAACAGGGGTGGACTGAACTTGAAGACTCTGCTCACTGCAACAAATGCCTGCCAGAAAAATGGTGTAGGGCATTTTATTTACCCTTGTGGTTATTTCAAAACCAGGAACAGGGGCACTTTTATGAGGTCCCTTGTTTATATTCTGTACTGGAAGACCCAGAGTGTAATCACTGGAATCATAACCCACCTAGTATATAATGTCATATTTGTTTGCCTTCTGCAAGACACTATAATTGCATTATATAATTACTTTATATAATTATAAATGCATTATGATTAGGTTTGATATGGAAAGGCTTAACAATTGCTCTTGTATTTTTAATACTATATGCTGTCTGGGAGCAAGAGCAATGATTTTCAAAGTGAGGCACATACATTACAAGAGGTACAAGACAGCCCATTTAGGTATAAGAACATGTTGAAAGATACATTGATTTTTATATTTAAAAAATCATAGTTAATATTTAAAGTAAAAATAATGGTATCTTCACTAGGTCCACATATCAGATACCACTGGTCATGCTCAATACATGAGGTCACCAGAGGAGACATTTTATAATTAATAGGGTTGGAAGTGGAAACTTCACTCATGTGATCACTTTCAGCTTATTACAACAAAATGATTCAAATTACCTAGACATAATTTTTCTTATCTTCACAAAGTAGGACAGTAGCTTAAAAAGATTCCTGGAGATTAAAGATGTGCTAATAATACAAGCAACAAGAAAATAGCAGAGCTAACTCCTTTTCTGCTTTTATGACAAGTTCATTGTCAATCACATCCTGACATTTGGAAAACACAATAGCAACTTCCGTCAGACATGACAAGAAGTCTTGCGATTAAAACAATAAAACAAATTATTTGAAATATAGATTTCCATGAGGTAGTATTGGGAACCTTGCCTTTTAATTAGTTTTTTATGAAGTTATTATCACTTTTTATGAAAAATATTATAATAGTAAAATATTAGCTTTGTAAGGAACTGTAGAGGGTTTTTTAATTCTATCACCTACAAAATTCTCTCTAAAACTTCCCTGATATACTGCCATGCACATTTTATGTGAGCATTTTCTATGCTGGGATGTTAGCCTGTTTTATTGTGGGACAGCTCAAAACTATCAGAAAATTTTTTCTTTTGACAAGTTGAATACTATGTTCTTATAACTGCTTTTTCTCTTTCCTAATCATTCAAACATTTTCCAGGTTGAATATTACTAGTTTCTCTTACAGTGTGATTTTTATATCTTTTATTATTCTAGTTTCTCATCTCAGGATGAATTGCAGCTTTTCCCTTTCCAACCCTAAGAACCTAAAACATCACTCAGGACAGGATCTAACCAGTGTGGCAGGCAGTAAAATAACTGTCTTTTTTGTTCATTTATCCCACAAATATTAAATGAGAAACTACTAGTGCCAAGCACTTTCCAAGGCACTGAAGGTACAGCGATAACAAGATAGATAAGGTATTGCTCTCATAAAGCTTAGACTGCAATGAAGTGGCCACAGGAAATTAGCTAGTAAAAAAATAAACAAGAAAATATGACATAGACAAGAGCCAGACAGAGAAGAATAATAAGATGATAGGACAGAGAGTGACTTAGTGGCTAATTTGGGTTGGATAATACAGGATAGCCTTGCTGAGGAAGATTACATTTATGCTACAATACAGAAGAAGAACCTGTCAGGCAGAGGCACAGCTAGTGCAAAGGCCGAGGTGGGAAGCAGTTTAGCACTGAGAAATTAAAGCAGGTCTGGCAGGGCTGGAGTAGAAAGAAGAAGGGAAAATGTCATGAGGCTGAAGAAACAAACAGGGACAGACTAAAGAAAGACCTTGCATGATGTGCTAAGAATAGGCTATTTTGAGCTGATTTTATACTGAAGATCCTTAATGGTGTCAAATAATCCAGATCTCTCACTGTCTCCCTTTCACATTCCATAACTATTTACTGCTGGGCTCCCAATCAGCTGACCATTGATGTAAGTTCTAGGATATACCACCTCCAGTTTCAATACTGAGTTTTCTCTCTCTCTACTCTACAAAGCACTCAACCATTGTATGTGGAGGCATGCAAAAGTCATTCCTCCAAAATCCAAAGAATCTATTGATTCTTGTCACCTCTGCAGTCCATCATGTGGCACTTTCTTATTTGGTGCATGGACAAAGTATTATTTCTGAAGGTTTTAAATTAAAATTGTAGGCTATTTCTGGAAATGGCAAAATTAGAATTCCTAACCAATGTCTAATATTCTGCTATTTGGAATTCTTGAACATCTTAAAGGTAAAAAGAATAACAGGAAGCACAAAATCAAGAGGTATCAAAATTAGGATAGGAATTTAAATTTTATAGGACAAGTGGTGCAATAAGCATATTAAAATTACTTTTGCTTGAAGGTCACTCACGAATTTCAAATCCCTCACAGTCTCTCTCTCTGCCACCTCCCTTTTCAAAATAAAATGTTCAGTTTTTCATGACTTGCAACCCTATATCCACAAAAACAAACATGTTTTTTGCTTGAAATTCTTACAAAAGGAATTTGCTGGCGTATTTTCCTGTAATTACTGTGCACTTACTCTTTGATTAATGGCTTATATGTTGGCACATCATTCACAATTTATTTTACACTTCTAAATCATTCTCTACCATAAATAAAAGATTTATGTCAAAACTGAACTTGGAGTCTTATTTTGAATTGTTTTTTAAAGAAAAGCTAGATCCACTAATTAAATATTGTTGAATCACAGGTCAAACCTCATTTAATTATATATTTTGGATTGATCTCCTTTTGCTAAAACTTACTAAGTAAATTGATACTGTTGGAAAAGCCAGTCTTTAATCTGCCAATGATCCTACAAAATACTGTCTCATAATTTATCCTTGCACTTGTATGAGAACATGTGTGCTCAGGTACTTATACTTAATGACAGTACATTGGCACACATCTCAGACTAATGATCATTTCTAACATTTGTTAATGTAACCATGGAAAATTAGGCTTCAGTTCTTAAATTTTTGAGCTTAAGTTCATTTATAATAATAAACTAACTTTTTTGGTGGGGTATTCCATGTACATTAGTTGTTATCCCTAAACTAGTTGCATCCCCTAAAAAATCATGTGAAATCCAATTCCTGGTACCTCGGAAAGTGACTGTATTTGGATATAGGTTCTTTGCAGAGGTGATTAAGCTAAATGAAGTCATTAGGGTGGGCCCTTTCCAATATGACTGATGCACTTATGAGAAAACTTGCATACAGACACATACAGATGAAGGATCACAGGAAGAAGATGGCCATCCATTGGCCAAGGAGTGAGGCCTGCAACAGATCTTTCCCTCACAGCCCTCAGAAGGAATCAACACTGCTGACACCTTGATTTTGGACTTCTAGCTTCCAGAAATATGAGAAAATATACTTCTGTTGTTTAAGCTACCCATATGGTGGTACCTTGTTATAGCAGCCCTACCAAATAAGTACACTAGTCTCCAATAAAGAGTTTGTGAATATTAGAGACTGCTCACATGATTTTATGTCTTATGAGAAGTCACTTTCTGGCTACATATGTTTAAGAGCACATAAAGTAAATACCGTAAGGTGGCATAAAAGCACTGAAGTAACAAATTGAAGCCAAAGCAAATTTACTACCATTTTGTAAATGATTCACTAAATCATGTGATTCTGTAATAGATGACATTTATGAAGCATTCATTTTACCACATTGGTACTTCTCCCAAAGATACTAAAATAAACTAGTAATAGAGCTGTAAACTCTTTTCTACCCATTGACTACCATTAAAATCTTCATTTTTGTCCCTCCTCTTCCTTATTAAACCTCCTTTTAGAGTCTTTTAAATCATTGTATGGACAGACTGCATTTTTATTACAAAAGAGCTAAATAGAAGAACTACTGATTTGGTGCTTTCCTTTCTTCTCCATTGTCAACAATAATTAATGTCCCTATTAAAGTAATGTGGTTTTAATTTGGGTTTGGGTTGCTAAGGACCAAGGATAACACACAAATCAATAGAACATTAAGGAACTACCATTCCCACAAACCATAATCAGAGATAAACACCATATGATTCAGTAAATCTAAGGAAATGTCTCTTAAAAATCTAATGCTAAGTTGCAGTGCCAAGCAAATGCCAGAAGTTTCAGACTCATGAGCAAAGGAAAAACTAGAAGTCTATGAAACGCAAAAAAAGTTATTGTCTTATCAGCAAAACAATTTTAATTTGTGTTTTGTTAGCTGTATTAACTGAAATGTATGCCCCTTCTTCAAAAAAGAAACAAAACAAAAAACGTTCACTTCTAGTCTTAGTAAAATCCGAAGTACAAAGAAAAAGTTACATTAGGATTTTATCCAGGATTTCAGCACAAGTTTATGCTAAAGTCAACTACAGTAATTTTGTATGCTGGAGTTAAGTAGCCTTTCTGTCCATTGAGATGTCCCATCATTTTATCCATAAATTTGCATTTGACTAAGTTCTAAATTAATCACTTCTTTACATAAGACATAAGAAGTCACATTCTTCCATCCCTGCGTAGAACAGAGGATTAGAGGGCAATGATAAAAATAGAGGTATAGTGTCTGTTTGCTGCTGATTTCCAAGTGGAACACCAACCTAGTAGGAGGAGGGTGGCAGCCATGGTTTCTGGGAAGTAACGATGCTCACTGTCAGTCTTGTGCCTGGTTCCGTCACTGTTCCAAGTCAATGGTCTGTTTGTATCAGGCTCCTCATAAGTAACTATGATTTTTCAGAATCTCTAGATTCTAGAGAAGGACTCTGGAAAGAGCTGGGCAGAATATCAAGTTCCTGGCTCAGTAGGCTGGAATATAGAACAGGATCCAGTGAGGACTGAGAACACCACTCAGGAACCCAAGGCAGAAATATGCCAACTGAAAAAACAAGGTAGTGTCATGGGCTGTCTGCACTTGGGCCACTCACTGGTACCCAAGATTCAGTGTGACTACATCAAGCACCAAAGAGGCCAGCTATAGACCATGAGCTGGTAAGGCTGGGCTTTTCCTATACTGAGCAGAATGAGCCCATCGATGCCAAGGTTCAGCTGAACTGCAGAGGAAAGGCAGGGTCTAACACTTTGTATTTACCCTATTTTTGTTCACCATTAAAATAGGCCTCAGTCTTTCCACAAATGCACTTGCTAGGCCACACATCCCGCATAATGAAATCAACTAAGGAAGAGCGACATCACCACTGAGCACATCAGAAGGAAAGTATAAAAGGAGAGAGCTCAGATGGGAAAACAAACAGTGACTTTTTGTAGAGCTGTCGTGCCTCAAGAATAAGGTTTATTTTAGGAGAATGATTATTCAAGAATCTTCCACAAGGAAAATAGCTAGTTATTCCAAAAGAGAACAGCTCTTAACAGATATTTGTGGAACTTATATTAAAATAACTCCAGCAATAAGAACATACTTTTTGAAGATTCTTGAAAATATTACAACATGTGGGAACCCCCTAACATATTGCAGTCTAATCCCTTTGTTTTGTGTATGAGAAAACCAAAGTTCAAAGAGATTCTTTATTACATTATTTGATAAGATAGATAGATTAAGGTAGACAGGGAATGATATCAGATGAAAACATGGATTTACACAGAGGGATGAAGAGCTCCAGAAGTGTAACTGCAAGGGTAAATATACAAGGGTACTTCAAAAAGTTCATGGAAAAATGGAATCAAGAAGTAATACAAATATTTCCATGAACTTTTTGAAGTATCCTAGTATATATTTAAAATATCCTTTAAATGCAAGGATTAAAAAGATCATTTTAAGATAAGCAAAAACTGAAAGAATGTCACCATCAAATCTGCACTGAAAGAAATGCTAAAGGATATTTTTCAAGCTGCAGAAGAAAAATTATACCAGACAGAAACTCAAATCTAAAAGAGTTGAAGATCATTGGAAATGGTAAATAAGTAGGTAAATATGAAATATGTTTTATTCTTATTTTTGTAATTTCCTTAAGAGACAACTGACTATACAAAGCAAAAAAATAGCATTCAGAGGTGGACTTTTTACATTGGATGTAAAAGATATCACAAAAATGGCACAAAGGATGGGAGGTGGAAAACAGAATTATACTATTATAAGGTAGGTTAGTGCAATGAGAAGTGATGTGTTAACTAGGAAATGAGTGTGGAGTTGTATAACATTGATTCTAAACAGATTTTGATAAGTTTTAGGTCTAGAGCAACTACTGAATAATAAACAGAAGTACAGCTAAGAAGCCTATAGAAAAAAGAAAATGGGTACTAAAAAAAACTTGGTTAATCCATTGTTAAGAAAATGGGTACCAAAAAAAATTTTGTTAGTCCATTGTTAAGAAACTGGTAAAGCAAGCCACATACTGGGAGCAAATATTTACAATATCTATATTCAAAAAAAGGGCTTATATTATAATATATAAATAACTCTTACCACCTAAGAAGAAAAATAATATAAACAATTTTATAAAAACAATGGCCAAAAGATTTGAAAAAGCAAAAGAAGAAACACAAATGCCAACAAACACATGAAAAGATGCTCGAGATCACTAGTTATTAGAGAAATGTCAATTGAAATCACAATAAAATAACACTTCAAACCCACATATATACTTATTTTACGTCCCAACAATTCTACTCCTAGATATTTAATCAAGAGACATAAAAATATATATCCACAGAAACATTAACACATAAATGGCAATAGCAGCTTCATTCATAAGAGCTAAACACTACAAACAACCCAGATGTACATCAACAGATGGGTGGATACAGTAACAGCTCTAATCCACGCTCCAATAATTACTGTCTGTATCATTTTAGCCGCCCCAAATTTAAGTATCCTGATGGGTAAGATGAGGCAGTTGAAATAAATCATTTGTAAACTCTCTTCTATTTGAACAGTTTTAAAAACCAAATTTAACATAAGTCAAGTAGAGTTCATAAACTTTCTATACCTCTTATCTGTATACCTGTACATATATAAATAGGTGTGATATATCATATATATATATATATATATATATATACATATACAGAGTATAAGAAGCTTACTGCCTTTTTATTTGACATGCAAAGTTGTTATTTATATTTAAAAATACTCAAAATTTGGTCTTTTAATTTTATAAAAGCTGGATATGTTCTTAATTGATCTTCACAACTACTATGAGTTAAGGATTGCTTATTGTTACTGCATTATTATAAACAAGACCAATTTTGGTTTCTGCTATAGTCTTATCAGCTCAGATTAGATCATCAGTTCTGCAGTTTTCTTGAACAGTCCTGCTGCTTAGAACAAGGGAGAATCACATGCTACCACCGACTTTTTCAGAATTACAGAAAACATTTAGCATCCTTCACCCTTGTACTCAGGCATTAAGTGTGCTCACCTATATCGCTAGACATCATTTATTGAGCATGCAGTATGCATAGGGCATCATAATGAAATAAAGCCTAAAACATTAAAGGAGGAATTCCTGAATTTGCTTATTGATAACAATTACTTGCCTCCTCCCCCAACAGACCTAGTGAGTGGAAATCCCTGGAAAGGCCTGGAGTCTATATTTTTTTCAGTACAGACTTCCCTCATCCCACCCCACACACAATGACTTTCAAGATCAGGCAAGTCTGGGAAACACAGGCTTAATGTGAGAAACCATAGAATTTACCTCAGAGTCTTGGCAGATCACCTCCCAAAGACATTTGACGCAATTAGTGTCCTCAGATTTGGATGGTCTCCTTCTCTAAAGTCTCTCTGGTGATTACAGAGGAGGAGGTGGGTGGCAAATTGTAACCAGACAGCCAGATTCTGGGGCCAAGGGTGAAGTCACTCTGTTGTTGTCTTGAGTTATATATAAGTGTTCCTAGGTCCATTATTGTCAAGCAATCACCTCTACATCCAGCAGATATTTCAAACTGGGGCCTGCACATCAAAATAAATCATGGCATTTCTCATCCAAAATAGCCAAAACATACATTTCCCAAGAAAGGGCCCCAATGGGTATGTATCCAATTGCCAAATCTTAGGGCTGTGCAGAGCAGCCATGAGAATGAACTGTAGCTAAGTGACAGGTCCAGAAACAGCTCCTTTAAAACATCATTCTTAAAAACTACATGCTTAAAGCCTTTAAGACAAGCCTCGAAACTGATCCAGGAATGACTGTAGCTGTCATCTCTAATTTAAAAGGCAGGTGATAATCTCATTTTCCAGCTCTCCTGTCATAGAGGTTGTTTATCTTTCCATAGATTCATGACCTACCAGAATCCAGGTTTCCTCAGGAGTCTGGAAGGCACACAGCGAAGAGATAAACCAGATCAGGGGGTCGAAGGACATACATCGTCCACTAAACCAGCAAGAGTCAATAGAGCTTAGTCTCTTCAAAACCCCCTTTTCTCAGTTTCCCATGTTGGTTTACCAGTGACTAAGGGGAGAGAAAGTCACTAGAGAGTAATGAATCTCTCCAAAGAAAGTATGTATGCCCCTCTGACCAACTTGGGGCAGGGTGGGGGTGCAGAGGGAGATTTAAATACTCTGAAACTGACATGGGAACATTTTGATCACAATCCAAGCTCTCCCTCTTCCCAACTTATAGATGGACTGTTTCAGCTGGTCCAGTCCCAGGAAAACTTCAAAAATATCATACCAGGAAATGTAGATAATATCCAAAAGATTATCTGTGGGATCAGCTGAGATCATCTTATTTTAAAAGTTCTGGAAATTCTTTAGCAAATGTTAGTAACATTTTTAAAATATCTAAACCTGCTGAAATTTTCCTACTTCTGTAATGTGTACTGGTCAGTCAGAATTCCCTAATTCAATCATTTCCAACCCTAGCTGGTAGCCTGATCTTTTTAAAAAATGCATATTCTGAGCCCCACCCTCATTTAGTGGTCTAGGATGAGATCCAGATATATGTGTAGTAAAAACTGTGACAAAATAATAGCTGTCATTCAATTTGTTCAACACAAAAGTCCTATAAAGAAGGAAATCAAAAAACTATGGCATGTGAGCATCTTTAAGGCATAACACTTTATATGAAACTAAAGCATACAAATGCAAGGGCACTTCAAAATTTCACGGGAAGATTTGTATTATCTTTTAATTCTATTTTTCCACAAACTTTTCAAAGTACCCTCATATATCCACTTTTGATGTAGAATATGGTCTTTTTCTTCAAATAGGACAGCTGATGAAACAGTAAAGCCATCTTTCTTATGGATTGCACACTCACAAGGCAGGGTATACAACTTCCAGTTATAGTGCCTTTGGAGTAGAGCAAAGACCTAAAGACATTTGTAAAGAAACCACAGCATAACCTCTTAGACTTTTGCATTTTTAAAATCACTTACAGTTGCTTCATCTACATGCAACAATAAACAAACAGTCTCACTTTCTTTGCTCTTAGATTTTATCAGTTTACATTATTTACATTGTATCATTAGAAGGTTTAGGAACAAACATGGTGGGCTCTGGTAAGCATATACTACACATCCAGTGGAATGTGAAGAAATACTTTGAAAAACTAGAGAACAGGCTACAAGCCAGGACCAGTCAGCTTGCTGTGGTCACTAGTCAGTAACTTTTCCTGAAGTAAAAGAGAAAGTTTGTTAAATCAAAAACTGAGTTGAATGAGACTCATTAATAGCCCCTCTGTGATATTTCTTAAGAGCTCTCTCTACACATATGCAATTAGGGTGATCATCTAAGCCTGGGAAATAGTACCCCAAGCCAGGGCTTCTCAAACTTGAATGTGCATACAAATCCCCTGAGAGTCTTGATAAAGTGTGGATTCCAAGTCAGCATGTCTGGGGTGGTGCCCCAAAATCTGAATTTCTAACAAGTTCTTAGCTCTTAGCAATCTGAGTAAGGAGGCTGTAAATGAGGTCTTTGTGATGTCATGTGTTCTTTAGTGTGACAGCAAAATTGTAGTTGAAAATGGATTTCCTTGCATTCTAATAATTTTTAATTAAATAACTTCTATTATTTTTAAACAGACAAATGTACTAACCAATCATTCTCAATACCAGTATAAGATCTTTTCATTTTTTCCAAGTATTTTCTGGAATAAATTTTTCTGTTTAGTAGAAAGAAGTTTTAGAAAGCAGTAACAGAATGTGTTTTCATTTTCTGTTGAAATCAACATTACCGATTCTTTTTTTTCAGTCCTCACAGTGAAATGCAAATCGAACTGTTTGTTCTTGTAACTTTTGGCTTACAGGGAAGGAAGTTACATTTATAAAAAAGTTTATAAGGATACCTTGTTCTCACTCTCTCTTTCAATACTTGCTGTACGGTTTGGGTTTAGCCAATGGCGGCAGCTAACAGAAAGCCAAAATAAGTGATTTCTTGGCAGCCAGTGTCTTCCTGATGAATCACCATAGGAAAAATAGCAGCGGCGTTTGACAGTGGAAGGAGAAAGAAGAAGCAATTCTAACAGGTTTTCTCTTGCTGCAGGTGGTTTATTCCAATTGTCAACACATCACAAGGTAAACATTTAGTCACAGGTCCATTTCTTCCCATTCCTTTGGCTCCTACCATAATTTCCATTTGATCTGACCTATTTTTGACAATCCACAGCATTACTGTAACACCAGCAACCAAACTCTAATCATGATATGTTTACGCATTGCATGAGATTATGGGGATTGGCATGGCTATAAAAGGAGCGTATGCTTCAGGTGGTCTGAGAGAAAGCAAGTCTGAACCTCTGCACTGGGAGGCAGAGCCTGGTCTCCACAGAGGTTAGGAATGCCACCCTCAATTGTCAGAAAGCCTATGGCAGTGTGCACGACCATGCAGAGCAAATGAGCATGGCTGGGCTCTCCCAACAAGCCAGGATGCTCAGCAAACACCACATCTTTAAAGGACATCATTTACTATTGAAAATCCACAGCCTAGGGTTTAAACTTCTACTTACCTGTAAAGTGTTACTCTAAAAGCACAAAGAACAATTCTCTTGGTCCATTTACCTTCAAAATCATGGCACACTTTTTAGAGAATAGAAGAGAATGAACAGGAAGGCTACTAAATAAATGGGCTGCTACTGGTTAAGTCAGCATGGATGTCATGGCTACACTCCCATGTGTTTTAAAAATACCAACTCATGAAAGCTTCAAAAGTTTTTTATGGAAAGATGAAAATGCTGCTTGCAATGGATCCTGCCACTTAATCAGCAGAGTCCAGCTTTTAGAACTCTATTTCACTATAGTTTGTAATAAAGGTTTGTTTATGATCTCTAGACTGTAATTATCAGGAACATGGTTCTAATCTTTTGCAGGCCAGAGATGCTTTTAGGATATGATGGAAACTGTGGGTCATTTCTTCAGGGCACAAAATTGACCTTGTGCCTACTAATTCAGGAGGTTCAGAGACGCCCTAATGAGCTTTTTCCTCTACATGGCTACCAGGTTACAAATTCCTATTCTAATACAGTGCGAATGTTCTCTGAGCCATTCCAAAGACAGAGATGTACATACTAAATGTATGTACTAAGCACTGCTTATTACGGTCTGGGTAGGAAGCCCAGCAACTTCTGTCCCTCTCAGAAACCTGCTGTCAGCCCCCATTCCAGGAAAACTTTGGGCGGTAACAGGAATCACCTACTGTGAAATTCTGATAGCCACCGGCTTCCTGTGCCAGGGCCAGTGGAACAGGCTCCGGTTATCTAAAGGAATTCTTTTGGTGCCAGCTACAGTGCCCGCTTAATTGTTCAGCATTTCCATGTTCGGGAACTCTTCCCCAATGACTGGCTGCCAGTGGCGTCACTGCCGCTCTGAATCATGCAAATGAGGATGTCATATCCTCTGACTCAGAATGCTTTATTTCATTGAAAATTATTTTCAGAATTGCAAACAGAGAGTTGGTCTTTGCTTAGATCTGACTTCCCAAATACATCACTTTTCCTTTTCTCACACGGATCCAGCTGATGCAGAGGGAGACTGGGAAGCCTGCAGGGGAATCCTGTGACTCTGAGCTTGAGAAGTACATGCACTTGCCGGCAGGGGAGTGCTCCTTTGCTGGCACGCTGTGGTCCACAGTCCGTGCCAAATCTGGTGCAGCAGCTAATAGTACATTTCCATGTATGTACTTTTCTCCCTATTTTCCCCAAGGAAAGGGCGAGTCAGGATATGCACGCATAGCATGCAGGACCGAAATAGCCTCATTTAAGTAGTTCAGTAGCTGTTAAGTGAAGTTCCTTGGCTTTGTCCAGGCTGAGCACCAGTATCTGTTCTGCACTGGTCAGGCAGAATCCCCCTAGGTCCACCATCTGTGGGCTCTTGTACTCTATACCAAAAGGCAGTATGCGTAAGGTTTATGAAAACAGACATTATAAATGGGATTTGAGTCTCAATGGCCTAGTTGTGTGACTTACTGGTTTGTGAACTTAGGCAATTTATTAAACCTCTCTGAGCCTCAGTGTACCCATTTACAAAATGGAGTGATCCTAGTACCTATCTCGTGGAATTATTGTGAGGATTAAATTAATTAATACAGTACATGTAAAGTTCCTAGATCAGTACCTGTCATATATTTAATATTGTGTAATGCATATACAGTATTAAGTACTGTGTGACAGTTAGCTGTTATTATTACATAAGTTATCCCCAGAGCATTTCTTTAACTCAGAGTAAAAGCCAGGAGAAACATGTACTGCTTTTTGTTTAAAGGATAAAAGACAATATAGTATAGACTTTGAAGTTCAGTAGCTGATTATACTGGAAAATGCAGGAGCAGTTAAAAGTCAGCCAAGTTCAAAATCATCTTAGTTGAGTGATCTTTGGGCTTGATGTCCTCATCCATTAAGTAATAATAATGGATTCTTCCTCATAGGATTTTAAGGGCATTTAAATCGAACAAAGTAGGTAAGACACTTAGCCCGCAAGGATTAAGTGCAATTAATGTTAGTCATCATTGCTATTAAAAGTTAACATGAGCATAAATGTATACAAACAACAGAATATAGGCAGCAGGCATCCATTCATTTAAAAATTACTGCTATGCACTACTGTGTGCCAAGCATGGTTCTATACACTTTATACAAAAAAAAAAAAAAAAAAAAAAAATGTAACAACTCCAGGAGCTAGGTACTATTACCTAGCCCCATTTTAAATATGAGGAAACAGAGGCCACAATGTTACCAAGTTACAGACTCAGGATTCTACTTCTAGGCTCCCAAGACAATGTTCTTCTGGTGCTGTCCAATAGAATTTTCCACGATAA
>NW_007731206.1:42227-45196 GCF_000696425.1 Galeopterus variegatus
TACCTTTTAAAAAAAAAAAAAAAAAAAAAAAAAAACCTTTGTAACAACTCCAGGAGCTAGGTACTATTACCTAGCCCCATTTTAAATATGAGGAAACAGAGGCCACAATGTTACCAAGTTACAGACTCAGGATTCTACTTCTAGGCTCCCAAGACAATGTTCTTCTGGTGCTGTCCAATAGAATTTTCCACGATAATGGAACTGGTTTGTCTGTACTGTTTAATAAGGCAGCCACTGGGCACAGGTGGCAATTGAGCCCTTCAAAAGTGGTAAATGCATCTAAGAAATGGATGTTTTTTATTTTATCTAATTTTAATTAATTTAAACTAAATTTAAATAGCTACATGTGGCTAGGGATTGCCATAGACCACCAAATGTTGCATTACTTTATTAAAGGGCCGTTCCACTAAAGAAACTGGTGGAGACCCATATCCACAATTTTCTTGTTTCATGCTTTTCTACATTGGTTCTAGTTCCTTCATTCAGAAGCTTTATTACTATTTTCTTTTAAAAAAAATTAAAAAGTCCCTTTCTGATACACTAGTTATCTCGAGTAAAGGAGATTCTACCTCCAAAATACTCCACTAATAATGGCTCATTTAACTTTTACCACTTGTCCCTTCTTCTTGTGCTTGCTTGATGTGAGGCACTAGTCTTCAGCCATAGGTCACTTGTGGAGAGTTTTCTGTACATGCACACCCTGTATTTCTCAGGATAGGTCAGGAGTTATATTTTGTTCTCTTTTGCAGAACTAGCATCTTTTCTATTGGTGTCTGAGCTGAAAATGGAGCTTAATGGACAGAAACAGATATTATGACACTTTCTATGTAACAACATCAAACGTGACTTTCCTTTGATCCATCAAATTATGCTCTTAGTTTTGTTTCTATTTCATAAAATTAACTTCCCTGAGCATGCTTGTCTAATTGCAAATGGCCAGTCATCTCATCTCCAACTTCCACCCTCCCACCATACCACTGTCATTTGCCAGGTGTTCAGAGACTCAGAAAAGAAATTTTAAAAAGGAGGTTTTTGGGCCGGCCCGGTGGCGCACTGCTATAGTGCACTGCTTGGGAAGCGCGGCGGTGCTCCCGCCNCGGAAAAAAAAAAAAAAAAAAAAAAAAAAAGGAGGTTTTTTCCTCCTAAATTAAATCTATATTGCAACCAAGAAAACAATTGCATTTGAATGATAGTATATGTATCTTCCTGCTCATTCCCATTTTATTTAATTGTCTGTACTGTGATGTTGTTTCCAAACAAGCACTATCCCATTTGTAAACAGGGCAGAGAATATGACACTATCACTTTTACCCAGTACAACATCACTGTAATCAGCATTTTTAAAACTACATTTCAAAAATCACAATTAAAATAATTGTGTTTAGAAGCCACATGATAGAAGCCCCACAGATAAACTTGAACACCCCCTGAGAAAAATCTTTAAAAATATGATATAGTGATTATCTAACAATTTCTAAAAATGAAGCCAGGGTCATCTCGAGAGAGTTCAGCTTAAAAATCTGTGCTTGGAGACAACTGAGTAGTTCATGTGCCAATCTCCTGCTAAGTCATTTCCTCTCTTTGTTTTCAGACTGGATTTCCAAGCAGAATATTCATATCTTTTTCTGTATATAGACTGACTCAGCCCTGCCACAGTTTTGCGGGCAAAGTGGGTACGTGTGTTGTGTGTTTATCTTATCCGTTTTTTTATGTTAGGGTGGTGATTTTGGGAGATTTTAATTCTCTTGTTTTCATTGGATTCTCTCTCCTCTCCCACCTTCATTCCTGCTGATGTGTTCATAGGTAATCATTTGTGTGATTTTCAAGACAGAATGAATCAAAGGGATTAACAGATCATTTTGACACACAAGTTTTTGCATTAATATGATAGAGAGCACTTGCCTTAGCCCTTACCAGAAATTTTCTAAATAAGGCTGAGTGTGTTGCTGTCAAGAGACCTGAGAATCGCATCATCATAGATGTAACACTTTTCATTTTGGCTGCCATAGACCTCCTGTCATGTCACACAAGTGCCTCACTCCTCTACCTGAGCTTAGCAAAAGATTTTCAGTCAACACTTGCATTCACAGCTCATAAATGCTGAATATTAAAACTAATATTAGAATTTGTCCAGGAAGCCAGGCTGGGTGAACGCATCAATTATGATTTACAAATTATGAACACATAAGACACCAGTTTTCTCCCCAAGCCTTTAATTATGATGCATTTTAATGTAAGCATGATAATTCACAGCTGCTGTGAGTAAAAAAAATATGTTCTTGCTTCTGATTTGATTTGTATCCAAAAAATCTATATCCATTAGAAAGCAACTCATTGGGTAGGAGAAAAATAGAACTCATAGACATGGAAATGAGTAGATTAAAAACCATAGATATTTATCATTGATCTTTAGAAGGTAAAAAGTAGCCATAAACTTTGAGTACCATTTTCTGCCATAATTCATTCATTTTTACATTTCTGAAACTCGGAGTATGCATTTTATTCAACAGGCATCTACCCTACTACTAGGTAGAAGGAATATTACAAGAATAAGATACAAACATTGGCCTCAGCAAGTTCACAGTCTACTTAAGGGGTGTGAACATAAATACTTTAAAAGGAAGTCCTTAGGCGCATTGATAGGGATATGAATAGAGTATCAGGAGAGCACAAAGGAGAGGCACCCGACCCATCAGTCTTCCTGGAGGAGGTGGAATCTGATCTGTGATTTAAAGAAGTAGAAGTTAACTATGTGAAAAGAAGGTGGAGGGAGGGCAAAGGGACAGGAAGGAGCACAGAAAGAATTACAAGTGTTTCCACATTGCCAGAGAGGAAACCATGAGGTTGAGAGTGATGAAAGATAAGCCTAGAGAGGTCAGCAGGGACCAGATCTTGAGGCTTTGTTTACAGCAGGTGATGGAAAACATTTTAGGGTTTTACATAAAGGAGAGGAAATATCTGATTTTTTA
>NW_007731206.1:45764-48119 GCF_000696425.1 Galeopterus variegatus
CAGCAGGTGATGGAAAACATTTTAGGGTTTTACATAAAGGAGAGGAAATATCTGATTTTTTTAAATTTAATTTTAGCAATGTATCCATTAGTTTGTGCTACATCACAAACCACCCCAAAACCTAGAGGTTTAAAAGAATGACTGTTCAGTTCATTACCCTGAGAGCAGTTCTTATCAGTCCAGCTCAGCTGATTCGATTAGGCTCTCTCATGTATCTGGGGTCAGCTGGCAAGTTGGCTGGTGTCTAGATGAGCTAGGATGGCCTCACTCGCTTGATGGCTGAAGGCTGTCTGCCAGAAATCCTTGATTTTCCTCCATGTGCCATCTCATCCACCAACAGGCTAGCTTGGGCTCATTCCCACAGAGGTCTCAGGATTCCCAAGGCAGCAAGAATGAAAGCTGCCAGGCCACTTCAGGCCTGAACTCACAATGTGGACCATGTCATGCCCACACATTTCACTTGTCAGAGCTATTCACAGGCCAGCCTAGATTCAAAGGAAGGATAATGGATGGAAATAGACTCACTTTTAATGGGAGTAACCACAAGTTTTACTATTTAACACCGAGAAATAAGACCAAAGATAAGGGAACCAGTGAGGAGATATTGTGATAACCTAAAAAACAGATAATGGGCTGGCAATGGATTGAATTGTGCCCCCCAAAGTTTCACTTACTAAAAACTTAATCCCCACTGTGACAGTGTTAAGAGGGTGGGAAATCCTATTATGATAATTGAAAGGCGGGGCCTTAAAGAGGTGTTTAGATTGTAAGGACTGTACCCTTGTGAATGGATTGATCCATTCATGGAGTAATGGGCACAATTCTGATGGCTTTAAAAGGAGGACAAGTGAGGAGGTTACTATCTCTTGCTCAGCCATTTTGCCATGTGAGACCCTCTGTCACTGCAGAGCTGCCAGCACCAAGGCCCTCACCAGATGTGTTTTCTGGACTTTGTACTTCCCGGCCTCTGAAACTGTAAGCAATACATTTTATTTCATTATTCATTATCCAGTTTTAGGTATTCTGTTATATGCAACAGAGACAGACTAATATAGGGCCCAACCTAAAGAAGTAATGAGCAATAGAGAAGAGAACAATTCCAGAAACATTAACAGATAAAATGGCAGGATTTTATGACTGACTGGATTGAAATGGGGGAGAAGAAATCTCTAGTTTGTCCAAAAACAAAATAGAAACTAAATATTTTTCCTTAAATAAGCATATATTGAATTATCTTAACAATATACTACCAAATGACCAACCCTTATGCAACAGCTGAAGCATGCAGCAAGAAAGTAGGGGAAAATGTGGATCAATTCAATTCAGCAAATATTAATTTAACCCTCTCATTTCTAGTACCAAGTAATGGCCTTGCCCTCCAGGAACTAATACTTCTTCAGTTGGGGAAACAAGGTACACGTGAAACCAAATAATAATAGAAAATCGTAATTGATCAAATGACAAAATAGTAAAGATGGAAAATGATAGAGAACAGAGGAGACTGAAAGAGTCAGGGAAGTCTTCATGCAGGAGGCAGAACCTAAGGAGAGTGAAATTTTCGTAACCAAAAAGTCTTATAAATATTAGTAAGTTGTATTAATGTATTTGCATAGCATCTATATGACTAGTGGACATAATTTTAAATGTTTTTTTTCCAACATTCCATTTTAGGAGAATTGACAAAATAGTTGTTCTAATCATGTTCAGCATTCTGTGGTTCAAACGAGGAACCTGATTAAGAAAAGCTGGTTTACACATTATTTCTTGGGCTTGAGATTCTAGTTGTTAAAGACCTGTCAAAACTTCCCCTGGCAGTGAAAGCCAGCCATCCACCACAAAGGCATTCTAGGAGAAGAGCCAGACTGAGCTTAGGGAAATTATTAGGAACCAGCAGCGATCTGAGAAGGAAGGGGGGAGAAGGAGGGTGCAAGGTAGAGATGCGTCCCTGGAGTTAAGGTCCTATTTGCAAACACAGGCTTAGGGAAAATTCACTCAAATTTAGAACAGACCACAAATTCTTGAGAAAACCCATGATCTCTGGCACATGATAAATAACAATGTTTAAATGAATGAGCAGATTGATGGATAAGTGCAAACCAGGGATTGAAGAGGAGTGATATTAACCTGCCATTCTGTGAGTTCCGTACAACATGGGACAGGAACTAGAAATGAAGAGCAGAAACAAGCAGAAGCACTTCCTACCAACATCTGGTGATAACCAGTGCCCTGAAGAGATGGACACACAATGGAGACCCAAGATCACTGGGTTACACATGGCTCAGGAGGAGGGGCCACCATCTACAAGTCCTTCAGAAGTGCCTGGAGTCCCTGTGTGAGGGCACAGGACAAATATGA
>NW_007731206.1:48875-50415 GCF_000696425.1 Galeopterus variegatus
TTGGAGGAAGGGTCAAATCAACATGTAGATCCTGGGAACAATTAAAATGAGGCTAAAGTGGGATCAAGGGCTATCACAAACTAATGGAACATTTTCACTCTAAATGTAATTCATGTGTCTCTGAAATCCCTGCTTTTGCATAAATCTAGCTACCTAAAAAGTCTCCTACCACCACCACCACCACCATATGCTCCTGGGAGTCCCCAGTAGCTGCCCCATCTGGGCTCAAATACAAATCTAATCAGCTAGGACCTGAAATTCATCACAAGTTGATTTTCCACCTGCCCCAGCTGCCTTCTGGTTTAAGTAATACGCTCTCCTCTTTTGTCCTGGGCAATCCATCTCTAATTAGCATTTCAGCTTCTGCCTGACACCCCATTAGTTCTGCTGAAGATTGTGGCTGCTGTCAAGAACAGTCACGGTACCAAGTGTATATGGCATTCTGAGGCAAAGTGGGGAAAAACAGATCTGTGTTTCTTTGATATTCTCAGAGGGAACTTAAAGGACTAGTATATGCCACTTCCAAATATTAGACATTCTAGTGAAAATAAATGTAACAGAATACACTGTTAAGAAGAAAAACTGACTAGTGTCTCATTTGCTTTTGTTTTTATTTTTTGTTTTGTTTTTGCTTTTTACATTTTTGTTTTGTTTTGTTTTTGTTGCTGTAGACTTACAAAGAAATAGTCTCCTTCTTTCCCCACTTTCACCCCAGGTAGAAGATGCCAGCATTTGTGTTTTTCAAAGTATAACTTCTCCTTCAACCACAACTCCAGGATAGAGTCCACAGCTTTTATATTTCAGATTCATAATGACACAATAAGTCAGGAAGAGCAATGGAAGGTGATGTTTTGAAGTGAAGAGAAGGAATGACCAATCACTAGGGTGCCTTCCCCAAGTTTAAAAAGAAGCCAGTGGTGACATATTCCTCCAGGAATGGGAATTGTGCCTCCCCTGCCACCCATACTCAAGTGCAGCAGAACCTCTGAGAAAGGGCAACACTCAATAAAGGCTTGAGACCTGACCACTTAGAAGTCTTACCCTGAGCAGGCACTTTTGAAGGACTCTTAGATGGTGGCCTGTCCTCCTGTGCTATTTCTAGCCCAATAATCTTGCATCTCCTTTGTGTCTCTATCTCTTTCCTGAGTACAGCGCCACNCCCCTGCCACCCATACTCAAGTGCAGCAGAACCTCTGAGAAAGGGCAACACTCAATAAAGGATTGAGACCTGACCACTTAGAAGTCTTACCCTGAGCAGGACTCCTGTGCCATGTCTAGCCCAATAATCTTGCATCTCCTTTGTGTCTCTATCTCTTTCCTGAGTACAGCGCCACCTACCTCCTAATGGAAAAGGTAGCCCTAAACAATGAGCATCTCAGAAGAGACAGTGACAGACTGGAGGCCAGAGGATCTTCACCTCAGTCTACTGGATTGTGAAAGCTCCTTGATTGCTGTGAAGACCCGAGGGCAGGGTGGACAACCACCGAAACATAACCAAGTTTGAACATCCTCCGAACGCTGATGGGCAGGAATGGAGACA
>NW_007731206.1:50953-51612 GCF_000696425.1 Galeopterus variegatus
ACTAGAGCTCAGGGGAAGAGGAGGAGAGACCTATGGCATTCATGAAGGCAGGAGAAGCCATGACAAGAGAAAGAAAGGATCACTCCCATCATTTTGAATCCCAGCCGCTTCCAGGCTGGATTTGCTGAGCACACAGAGCAAGAGCTGGCAAAAGCTGCAGCTGTGCCCTTCAGATGAAGTTGTTTGGAGGCAGCAGGGGAGAAGAGAGCCTTGGCAGGCCCCAGGCCAGCAAGACCACTAACAGGGTTCTTGTGGACCCACACGTAAGAGTGAGGAACCACAACAACTGAAAAAAGGAGCCACTCAGAGGCCAGTGAGTCATCACAAAGTACCAGAGCACAGCCTGTCCCATGGGAAGTGTTTGGAGCACAGGCAGTGGGGGAGACGGGCCCAGTGGGGGAACATTGGACCACAGCAAGGGCAGCTGATCTGCCCTCCAATCAGTTCAGGACCGCTCAGTGGAGACTGGTCAGAAATACAGAACTGCAGGAGGTGCAGTTTGCTGAAAAGTCTCAGGCTCAGAGCAGACTTTCCACACAACCCAGGTGTACCAGACCTCATAAGACCCAGAAGTCAATAATTAAAACTTGAGCTGCCCAGGGCCGGCCTGGTGGCGCACTGGATAGTGCGCCGCTTGGGAAGCATGGCGGCGCTCCCGC
>NW_007731206.1:52269-55928 GCF_000696425.1 Galeopterus variegatus
CAGTGGGGGAACATTGGACCACAGCAAGGGCAGCTGATCTGCCCTCCAATCAGTTCAGGACTGCTCAGTGGAGACTGGTCAGAAATACAGAACTGCAGGAGGTGCAGTTTGCTGAAAAGTCTCAGGCCCAGAGCAGACTTTCCACACAACCCAGGTGTACCAGACCTCATAAGACCCAGAAGTCAATAATTAAAACCTGAGCTGCCCAAAAAGCCTTCCCCAGGGAATAAGCAGCAAAGCAGCAATTTAGCTCAACTACAAAGCTCAAGTGCTAGTCCCCACAGGAAGTTCCTCCATTTTAGAAGTAAGCAAAGGACAATAAATTAGTTCTAGTTCAGAGTTTAAGTGGTGAGAACAACAAATAATGGAACACAGAACTGAAAGAAAAAAACAAAATACTTATAGATCAGAGATGAAGTCTGATATTAACTAGTAATAACTAGGTGTTCTTTGGTGGTCTAACTAGGTGTTACAAGGACTAGAAGGACTGGAAGCCCCCTGGGATCCCAAGCTAGAGAGCAGGGAGGGCTGGGAACCTCAACCATGCCCAACATATACAACCAGCCCAGTGATGACCATCAGGCTGCTGTAGGAAGCACCCTGGGCTCTTGTGCTGGGGCAGTGGGGGGCCGAGGGCTTCAGCCACACACCCCTGACATCTGCATCCAGCCCAGCAATGACTGAGCCACCACTGGAACCCCGTGGGTCATCCCTGCAGGAATGACAATAAGGGGGGTGCTACAGGCCTCAACCATGTCCCCCTTTCCTCCTTCTCTCGCCCTATTTCCATTCCCCTTCTCTTCTCCTCCTCCCCACCAACTGCTCCACAACAACATCTTAGAATGTAAAAAAATAATAATATTAATAAATAAACTTTAAAAAAAAAGAAAGGTCCAAAAGAGACCCCTCACTCCAGCCACATAAGAACATAGCAAAAGGACAACCATCAATAAACCTGAAAGCAAGCCCTCACCAGACCAATCTGCCAGCACCTTGATCTTGGACTTGCCAGCCTCCAGGACTGTAACAAATAAATTTTGGTTGTTTATAAGCCACCCAGTCTATGGTAGTTTGTTCTAGCAGCCTGAACAGATGGAGACAATAGCTCACATCACAACCAAATTAGGCCAACAGGGAGCTCTGCTCCATGTAGTCATTCAGGGATGCAGTCTCCTGCCACCTTGTGGTAGCACCATGTTCTAAGGCTTAATCCTTTTCTACATTAAGCCAGTGATGGGACAAGAGCATAAAGAACTCACATGAGAAGGTTCTATAGGCCAAGACTTGAAGTTGTATGTAGCACTTACCTCCAAATTCCATTGATATGAATTCAGGCACATGAAAACCCACCACCAACAACAACTATTGCTCACTGCAAAGAAATCTGGAAAATGTGTGCCCAGGAATTAGTGGAAATTAGTTTAATAAACATCTAACCCATCTCAAGTCCCAGCCACAAAACATCATAGCTCTTTCTCCCTGTTTATGTTTCTTCACTCTCCTGGATTGGAAGAGCTAATAACTGAAGAAACCATAGAATAAAGTATCAAATTATGACTACTTTCCAATGCTCTAAACAACTCATAGAATCTTAATTCTTTTTATGAAACTTAAACCCTAAAAATATTTAGGTGGATCAATTACTCATTTTAATAATTATTTCATAGTGAATCACTCAATTAGTTCTGGTGGTTATAACCAGGCAATGAGAAATACTGGAAATCTAATTTTTAGTTCCTCAAAAAGGTATAAATACTGCCTCACTCCACATTTTTACTAATAAAATGAGAGATTGGCATTTGAGCTCAAAAACCTCTTCAGGCTGAGGCCAGTGATCTGAGCCCTGGAGACTCGGCTTCAGGAAGCCAAACCACAGATCTGAAGGCTCTTTGATAAGTTATGGGAGTGGAATCAAATGTGCATACCCTTAGGGCGGGAATGTCCTTATCAGCGATACTATTGAATCATATCCTTCTCCTCTGGAAGCATGGGAAGTGGGTCTTTGAAGCCAGGCAAAAAATCTACCTGTTCTCCCCTTGGGAGTGCCAGAGACACACATGGCACACTTTTCTGCCAAACTCCTTTTACAATACCCCACACTGCACTGCCATTGTGAGGGTTACATGCACCCAAGTCCTCACCAGGAAATTAGTGTAGGGAAGCTCTCAGATAAGATTTCTGTGAATATTCTATAAATTCAGTCTATCTCAATCAGCCTCCAATTTCCAATGAATGCCTCCTACTCTAAATTATTTTTGAATTCTTTTATCTCACTGTCAATTTTTGTCCAAGATCCTGTTTAGTTAGAGGCTGCTTGACACAAGGTAAGAATAACTCAAAAGTTGGAGACAGTTAAAAATGTTTAAGGATTCAACTGACACAATTTCAAAGGAAGAAGAATCAAAAGAGTTTTTCATACTGTCCTCCACTTAATTTTTGCATAAAATCACCTGGGCTACTTTTTCTTTACAACACAGTTTCCTGGGCCCCACTGCAATGGTCTAAATGTTTGTGTTTTTCCAAAATTTATATATTGAAACCTAATCACCAATGTGCAAGGTCAGGCCTTTGGGTAGTGATTAGATCATGAGGGCAGACCCCCTCATAAATGGGATTAGAGTCCTTATGAAACAGGCCTGATGGAGTTTATTTGTCCCTTCCACCATGTGGAGACACCATGGGAGGGCACCATCTATGAACCAGGCACCAGGCTCTCCCCAGACACTGAATCTGTCAGTGCTTTGATCTTGGACTTCCCAATCTCCAACACTGTGAGAAATAAATTTTGTTGTTTATAAACTACCCAGATTAAGATATTTTGTTATAGTAGCCTGAGAGCACTAAGCAAGCATTTGTGAGATGTATCTGAGGTCATGTTTGGAGGATTAGACATCTATGGAATAGCCAGGAAGAGCTGTCTGGCCAGCTACTGGGAGCTGAAGCCTTGTTGTGAGAAAGAAGAGGTAAAGATGCAGATTTGGAAGTCCTACATATATAAATGGGAGTTGAATTCCTGGGAATGGGTAAAGTAACACAGAAGAGGAAAGGGGCTTGAGGAAACAGAAGGTTGAGGAGAAGAAACTAGGGAAGGTGAGTAGAAGATAATCTGAGGAAACGATTTCATGTAAGGGGTGAGAGAACAAAAAACAGCTGGTAAAGGGTACTAAAGAGGGGTGCCGAATGGCAGGAGGGAAATGACAAGAGAATATTATGTCAGAAGTGAGTGGGTAAGAGGAGAAGCAGGAAATCAAGACTGTCAAAGATACTGTCAAGAAGAGAGTAGACTGTATTTGGAGTTGTATAATCTTTATTTCTGTGGATTAAGTAAATCCTATTCAGGAGGAAAGTTAGGGCTTGCTGTAGATTGGATGGCCTCCCCAACCTCACTGAGGCTTAATTCCCATGGTCACTGTTGAGGGCAGGAAACCCTATTATGGTAATTAAAAGGTGGGGCCTTGAAGAGGTGATTAGACTGTAGGACCATGCCATAGTGAATGGATTAACAGTGGTGGTCAGAAGCGTGGTTCTTTAAAAGGGGAGTGAATGAGGAGGTTAGTCTCTCTCTGCTCCTCCATTTTGCCGTCACTGAAGTCACCAGCAAAGAAAGCCTTCACCAGATGTGTTCCCTGGACTTTGGACTTCCAGCCTCTGAAACTGTA
>NW_007731206.1:57193-57978 GCF_000696425.1 Galeopterus variegatus
CACCTAGTTTTCTGCTCCAATAAAGCCTTTGCCAACTGTCAAATATCAGTGTCTTTAAAATTTAATAAGGACCTACAGCAAGTTAGAGGTATTCTTTTTTCTTCCAGATTTCATGCAAATTATGAATAAAAATGTAGCAATTTAATAAATCACTTTACTTTTGAACTTAGCCATAATAACAATCTACCAGAAGAGTGATTTAGAAGAAAAACTATAAAAAGCATTCTTCTTCTGTTAAACTGAATTAAGACTCTTGGGGAGATAAATGAAATAGCAGTTTATTAAAAATAGGGTACTTTGGACAAAATAAAGTGTCATGCATGTCATGTGTATGAAGTTGATATAAAGTAATGTTATTTTGTTTCTAACCATTATCACTTGGATGGATGATCATCTATGGATTTTTAGTTGTAAGTTGCAATCTGAGCCCAAACAAAATTATACCTATCACAAAAATAGATTTTATTTTCTCTGCACTGTGTAATTACCAAATCAGTATAATATCTTGCATAGAGCATTATCATGAAGGTCAGGCCATCCTCTTTCGAAGCACATTGTTTTCCTTGGAATCTATCTTGTGTCAATCATCTCAGAGGATCTCTGCTAATGTCATTAAACAGAAATAGAAAATGAGGTCTGCCATACTATTAACATGCCATTATTTTGCAAATGAGAAAAATTTAATAGGAATTTAAAGAAAGGAGACAGGTGGAGATGGGAAGGAAAAACATATCAAAATGTGAAAATCAAGTAAGACAACTTGTTCAGATTCCAACAGTCCACAA
>NW_007731206.1:59819-60512 GCF_000696425.1 Galeopterus variegatus
CTGGAAGGCTCACCCCCTAATCTTTTCCAAATTCTTTTAATTCTGACCTTATTTTAGATAAAACAACCTCACGGGGGCCTCCCTCAATCACCCACGCTCCTCAGTCAGCTGTGGATCTCTTCTGCATAACCCTTCTTACCTTTTTACCAGAAATTTGGTTTGTCTATTGTGTTGATTGTCCAAATAAAAAAATAAGTAAAATCACCCCTGCTTCTGCAGCTATCTGGGGTCCTTGATAAATGTGCTTCTTTGTGTTTAGTCTAGTCATAGCGTACAGTTTTGAAATCCCGAATGCCACTTGGACTAGGTCTAATGCATGTACTAGCAACAGAATCTGGTATTATTCAAAAATTGTGTGAGCCCAAGTAATCATAAAAAAAAAATGTGTCAGACTCTATGACTAGCAAATAAATAAATAAATAATAAACTCCAAATTAAGTTTTGTCCCTCGGAGTCATTAAGTCAAAGTGGTCAGTGAGATAAGACAGATCCAGACATGGGTTACCACATTCAAACTGTGTGTTGACCAATGGTCTTTGAAAGTCATTAACAAAAATTATGTGACAATTAGCAAGTGAACAGAAAGTAGAACAATCATGAAGAAGAAGATCAGGTAAAACTATGAGAAAACATGTGGATTTAAGTCACAGAACATTGAGCTGGTTTCTCTGTCTTCTTGGGAGTTAATCAACA
>NW_007731206.1:61926-63136 GCF_000696425.1 Galeopterus variegatus
CAGGACCAACAAGTTCCTGCTATTTAGGAGAAATACAATATGCACTTTTTAGCACACTTCGCTTCCCATTTTTTTTAGAGTTCAAATGCTGTTGAAACAAAAATCTAGCTATAGGTTCAGACATTTTGGAACAAGTAAATAAAATCTGCTTGCAATTAATAGTTTTAGCATAAAGTGCCCAATTTTAGAAAAGTGGGTCTGCACATTAGGTTAATACGTTAGGTCAGTTGTTCTTTGCAACGGAATTACTGTAGGTTTCTGAAAACACAAGTTTGTCAGCCTAGAATTCCTTATGCCAAGGATATGAAATCCTGAGTATAAAAGCCAATTTTCTAACTGCTTGCTTGAATATCTATTTTGCCCACATATATAAAAACTATGTAGTTGGTGAAAAGTTTGTCTTTTACTCCCATCTCTCACTTCATGCTGCATAAATGTCCACCTTTAGAGTTTAGTGAACTTACCTGGAAGCTAATTCACTTTGAATTCAAACATGTGCCGAAAACTTCAGACCAGTAGACAGGTACTGTAGAAAAATTATATGTTCTCAAGGCACATTTTGAGCCTTATACACCTTAGAAACATCTTTTTTGTTGAAATATTATGACAAAATGTTCTACTGTTGGAGAATACGTCCCTTGCCTTCCTCCATTTCTCTCTTCTATTTTTTACCAATTTCAATAAGTACAATAAGTTTTTCATTTGGAATTTGTGTTGGACAAACCAGCATCAGGAGAAAAAACAAACTAATGAAAACTATGTGGTTAGCTGCATGAGGCAATCACTTGCAACCATGATAGAGTCTAAATGCATAAAAAGTTGCTATAAATAAGAAAAAAGTAAATTTGACTCTAAGGAGTTTTAAAAATAATCCATTTGATTTAATTGAGGGTAGAGAATGTTCCTTTTCTAAATCTATCTCAAATGCATTAAAAATTCTTTGTGGGCAGGAAGCAACTCTGACCAGTGGATGGAACAGTGGAGATTTTAAATGAAACAAATCAGAATAGTAGCCCAGGTATTTAAATCACTTTGAGACCTCTGCCAGGTTACTTGTTCTTCTAGGCCTGAATTTTCTGACTGTGAGATATGGACAATAAGACCTACTTTGTGGGGTCGTGGTGTGAATTAAAGACCTGAGCATCTGATTCATGGTAAGCGCTCCGTAAGTATTAGCTCTCTTTGTATTTCCCAGTGTACCAGCTCAGGG
>NW_007731206.1:64204-65184 GCF_000696425.1 Galeopterus variegatus
TTGTATAAGGAATAATTACGATTAGTAGGACTTTTGCCAACTTCAGATTCTTCTAAACCTTAGATTGCTTCTAATTTCTCATTCGTGTTTGTCCTATCTTACTCCTAAAACAAAATGGAAAATTTGTGCACTATTGCAATCTGCTAAAACGTACACAAATTCATATTTTATATATCAGTCCAAGTTTGATTAGGAAAATAAAGTCAATATCAGCATTATGGGGGAATTTGGTAGAATATAGAAATTCAGGTTATACCAATGTAAAAGGATACAGCCAGAAGATGGTGGTTAGAAGATGGTGGTTGGAGAATTTCTTAACTAAGGAGGGAAAAGCCATTTATCCATGTGTCAGTTCAAGAAACTGGCACACCCACAAAATGGACTTTGTGGAAAAGTCTGGAAACCACCTCCTTGCCACAACCTAGAGAAAATATGGTGTGGGGAAGTGCAAGAAAATGCCAGAACCACTAAGTAGAAGTTTGTGGAGAGGTCTAGAAACCAGCTGCATCTAACAATCAGGACCTTCCCAGGATAACAGTTTTCATTTCTCTTGCACCTTCCAAGTCTCACTGATGTTCCTCTAATCAGCAAGTTCTAACTCAGCACCACATAGGGAAGAAGGTATAGGGAAACATGGTCCTCAGCTTTAGAAGGGGCTGTTGGTGGTGGTGCTGAGTTGAAAACTGTTGGGCGTCTCCAGAGGCCACATGGGACCCCAACAGGTTTTTCCTTTCCCTAGAGGGCTGGGGCCAAAGGGATTGCCCTTTTCTCCCCCCCTCCCCAGGACGTGGGGTCAAAAGAGATTCCAAGAGATGGATGAGCACGCCACTGCTGTCCCACATAGGGAACAAACACATACATACATAGCGGGGGTTCTGTCAGGCAGTTCTGGTTATTGTAACACAAAATATCATATTTGTATGCTTAGCAGGTGGGGATTTCCAAGCTTAGGCCAATCCTTGAAAAGGTCAAATGTGCAC
>NW_007731206.1:65789-78612 GCF_000696425.1 Galeopterus variegatus
CCCTCCCCTTTAACTTCCCTTGGGTGCCACCTTTTATCCATTTAGGCCATCTGTTGTTTTTGCTTAGAAAAAGGGCACAATCCCATAGAAAACAACCAACCCAGCACAATCCTTACAATACCCATGGTGATTCATTAACTCAGCATCAATCCTATTACAATAACCACCTTTTGTTTCCAAATAAGGACAATGACAACACCATATTTCCATCTAAACTAATGCAACTATCCTTCCTATAACTAAAGACATGCTAATCCTCTGCCCAGGGAAGGAGACAGACAAAAAAGTTTACATGCCCCTATTAATTCTTTAGAATACAAAGCAAGATAAGCCCATCGTCCAGGGGCTATGTGGTACAAGGAGTTAAGACCTATTCAAATCCTAGCTCTCCCACTTGACCATGGTGTAATTCCCAGTAAATTTTTTTTATTGGTTATGAATATTCATGGGGTACAGAATTGTAATCACCCGTGCCTAAGACACAATGGCCAGATCCATACTGGCAGCATGCCCATTACCACAAATAGTGATTATACCCCCTGTCCCCCACCCAATTATCCCTGACCTCCCTCCCTATCCCCCTTTCAATGGCATAGTACTGGCATAGTAGACACTCGGACAGGTAGAGCAGAATAGAGAACCCGGAAATCACCCCTCAGGCTTACAGCCATCTGATACTTGACAAAGGGAACAAAAACATACATTAGAGAAAAGATTGCCTCTTCAATAAGTGGTTCTGGGAAAATTGGATATCCATATGCAGAAGAATGAAACTACACATGCACCTTTCACCATATACTAAAATCAACTCAAAATGGACTAAAGACTTAAGTATAAGATCTGAAACTATAAAATTACTAAGGGAAAATATAGGTGAAACACTTCAGGAACTAGGTCTGGGCACAGACTTTATGAACATGAGCCCAAAAGCACAAGCAACAAAAGAAAAAAATAAATAAATGGGACTATATCAAACTAAAAATCTTCTGCCCAGCAAAGGAAACAATCAACAGAGTGAAATAACACCCTAAAGAGTGGGAGAAAATTTTTGCTAACTATGCATCTGATAAGGGATTAATATCCATAATATACAAGGAACTCAAGAAGTTACCCAGTAAATTATATACCTCTCCAAGCATTAACTTTTCTGACAGAAAAATGAGAAAATCTACCATCTAAGACTACTGTGGGGGTTAGCAATAATTGTGAGATTTCTTGCTCATAGTAAGTACTCAGAAAATATTAGCTTTTATCAATATCCATTTTAAGTGGCATGGATAGGTTAACATTTCTTGCTGATGACTTTTTCTTATGCTCAACATTATATTAAGTTGTTTTCATACCCAATTATGTGTATGTTTTCATGTTGCATAAACTATGTAAATCAAACATCAGCTGAAATTTCCAAATCTAAAAGGCCAATTTCTTGATCCTACTTAGGTAGAAAGATCTTCTTTATAAAGATATGGAAGAATGGTTAAAGAGTCAAGAGTTGGCAGCAAAACCTAAGAAAAGAATAGGTCAAAGACCTGAATTATTTACAGCTTGCATGATCAGCTCCAGAATAACAGGAAATTAATTATTTAACCAAAAAGGCAGCAGTCCTATTGTATCTAAATTATGCCAAGGGTGAGTTCAGGGAGGAATCAGCTTTCCCTACTACAAAGATCTAACCCATAGCTTTGTAACTTTAATATTCTGACTTCATGTCAGAGGAGGAAAAATCTCAACTCAATTATCCTACCAGAAAACACAAATTTGCTGATACTGGCAGGCTACAACAACACCATGAAAATTGTAACTGCAGAAAAAAAGACCAAAAAAAAAAAGAAGAAAAAACTCAAAGTCAGGATACTTGAATATGTCCCTTCATAACTTGAATGCTTGTTCTTTTATTTGGGCAAAGCACACTGGAGTTTTTTAAATGTTAGTACTGCAACTCATCCATAATTATGAAATAGCCAAAAGGCAGCCAGCAATTCCAACCTTTTAGGCTGCCAACCATGAAAAATTACTTAGCACAACAATAGTCTTTCTTAACCATAGATGACGTTATCTTAGACCAAGCTTTCTAGATAGACTTGGATTGAAACAACTCTTTAACCTAGGGCTATTAAGAGTGTGTGCAACACGCATATTGAGAGGGTAAAGGCAAAAAAACAAACAAAATGTAGGTGAATTAAATTAACTCAAAATTTTGAGTAAATGGAGACATGGACTTTCTGAATGGCAATTCTCTGAGTCAAAGCAAGTCATTTCTTGCTATGTGTGCAAAAATTCTAGAAGTTGTAGGATGCTTAAAATTACGTTTATGACTCCAAAACTCAACTGTGCATTTCAAATATAGGTTGTAGGAAAAGATCTCAACTAATCTTGATACAATATTGGCACTAACACCAAAATATTGGGACTTATAAGAAAATATTAGAAGCATGCTATTCAAAACCCAAACAACTTTGTAACCAAAGTTCTGACAAAAGGATAACCTGGAATTCTAGAGATCATTGAATAGACAGGCAGGCAGTTCAGCTTGTCTAGAGGCTGCCTCAAAGAATATTAAAAATGCCCCAAAACAATAGGATAGGAAAGTTGAGTTGTGAACCCTAAGAAAATGCATGGAATGGGAATTCTGATTCAGAGGAGCCACTGTTGAGGTGGACAGAGGAAGTGCAACCTGCCTCAAGTCAAGCTAAAAACTGAGGTGCCCATTTTAAATTGTCCTAAAACAGAACTGAAAGGGCTCCCACCTGTGCAACCAAAGACCTTTTTTTGCCCTTCTTGCAGAAGGTTATAATCTAGTCCCTCATTCTGACTCCATCTGTCCAGAAACAAACAACATATAAACCAATATAGCTTCCATGTTACACTGGCATGATTTGTCATTCGGATTGCCATATTTGCCAATCACACATGAGCTAATCGCCTAAGATTGAGTTAGATTTTAAGCAGGCATATCACGTCACCGACTTGTCTCAAGCTTGTGATTGACAAAAATCCCTTGTCTTTTTCATGTAAAGTTAAGACACATCTTGTCCCTTGTATATTTGTGCAGTTGATTTTTAGATTTATTGTAACCCTTTACATAAATAGCTATTACATTTCATCTTGTTAAACCTGGTTCTTTATTTCACCTGATTCTAGATCTCGAGTCTGTCATTCAATATATTAGTTAAACCTCCAAAATTCAGGTTAACTCTGTGTTTCAGAAGCACACCAATACTGAGTAGGTATAATCTCAAACACTTGCTTCTCATAACCAGCAACCTCCTGACAGTCAAAGATACTGATTACTTTTCTTAGATGCAAACTATCATTCAAGAATAAGCACACCAATACTGAGTAGGTATAATCTCAAACACTTGCTTCTCATAACCGGCAACCTCCTGACAGTCAAAGATACTGATTACTTTTCTTAGATGCAAACTATCATTCAAGAATTTACAAAATATATTATCCTAAATACATTATCATCCTCTAAATATTATCATCACCACATTTTTCTTTTTTATCCACAAAGATATTTTCTCTATAACGTAAAGACTAATACATCTGTAACATTTTCCTAGTCAATCAACCTAGAAGCTTTATTAAACAAAGGAATTTGGGAAATTTGAAAGGCCTTATTCTAAGTAAATTAACTCATAGCAAGTACTTCAGCTTTCTCAGGATGTTCAAAAGATCTTTTAATTAACTGTTAAAGCATTTTGTCACCAATTGATAATTGAGTTCATCAATCTTTAGTGCTCAAAGTTATTTTTTATTTAATTCAGAATTTTGGTATCTATTTTGGCAGCATTTGCCTATTTCTGGTTTTAAGCACCTTGTTACTGTCCAAGACATTTCAAAAGTGCCAAAAGAATTTGAGCAGTTCATTGCCATATTCTCTTTTTATGAGAAAATGTAGAAACCAAACAGCACTATTTGAGCACAAGATTCTCTTTCATGTTCATATACCCTGGATTCAACATTGTAACATAATGAAGATTGAGATGGTTGGATTTGAAGACTGGGGGGGTATTTTTAACAAAACAGAAATAGGTAAGGAAACATCTCAAGCTTGGCCCAGAGGATAACATTATTTTCCACAATTCACTAACCAAAATACTCAAGCTTTGATATTTAATCTTGATATCTGGTCAAGTCAGTCCTCTCACCTGGTTATTCATCTTCAGTATGGCCTTGATTACCTTTGGTTTTTTGACTTATCACATAAATGTTAGAATTATCCTATCAGGTTACACACGCATGCATGCAAGCACACAAAAATGTGCTGGAATTTTGATTGAGTTGCACTGAATCTAAATCAATTTGGGGAAAATTAAAATATTGAAGAGAGTGTATATTCACATTTACTTAGATCTTTTTAAAATTTTCTAAATAATTTTTCTTTAGAGAGGTTTTGCACATTTTGCATATTTGATATGAAATTGATACCATTTGATATTTGATATTTTTATATTATTGTAAATGGCATTATTTTTAACTTTTTATCTTTTATTTGTTTTTTTCCTGGTATATCAAGTTGATTGAGCTGAAACACAACTGCTAAACTCACAAATCGATTCTTGTAATTTACATTAGGTTCTTGGATTTTTCTACCTAAAACTTGATAACATCTGTGAATAATTATAGTTTTGTTTCTTCCCACTTAATCTTTGTAGCTTTTTCTTATTTTTATTACCTTCTTGAAATGACTAGGACTTCCACTAAAATGTCAAATAGTAAAGGGCAATGTTTACTTGATCCTAATCTTGAATGGAAAGTTCATACTATTTACCTTAAGTAAATGTGAGCATAGAACTTTGGTAAATACCATTTATCAAATCGAGAAATTTCTCTTTCTATCTGAACTTCTATCAATACTAGGAATTTTTTTGTTTTGTTTTGTTTTGTTTTAGGTCTTTAAAGTCATTTCTGAGATTTCTGACATGGGTCAGATCTATCAATCTTTTCCTTAAATTTAATGCTTCTAAACTTAGACCATCTTTCCCCACTCAAAGATCATATAAATGTTTGCTTGTATTTTTCTAGTTCAAAATTTTCAACATTAAATTATTATTTTTATTTTTTATTATTAGCATATTCATTACTACAAATTGTAATTTTTCTTTATGCCCTTTACCTGCCTTATCACTCCCCAAATACTAGGAATCTTTAATCAAAAATTTTCTCAAATCATTTCTATATATATTTGTACATTTAAATCATTTCTATATATATTTATACATTTAAAAAACTCCAGTGTGCTTTTGTTCTTTTAATGGATGAATTACATTGATTTATCTTCAAAATTTAAACCAATATTATATTCCTGGGATACAAAAAACTTAGTTGTTGTATAATATATTGCTAGATTTAGTTAGTGATTATTTCATTTAGGACATTTGGACCATTGTTAATATGTGAGATTGTCCTGTAATTTTTCTTTCTTTATCTAGTTTTAAGTTCAAGATTTGGAGAAATTCATAGAATGACATGGTAGACTGTTAACACATTGCTACTTTTTGGAAGAATTTGTGAATGACTGCCACTAAGTTTTTTAAAACATTTGACAGAATATTTGACGCAAAGTATTTATTTATGAATCAATTGTTTAATTGTTACAGAATGGTTTATATAATCTGCTTTTTTTAGGGTCAGTTTTGGTAAATAATTTTTTTCTGAGAAGATGTCCATTTTATCTAAATTTTCTCAAGTTTATTACCCTTGGGTTGTTCAAAATATCCTCTTAGCTTTCTAATGTCTGTGGTTCTGTATTGATGTTCCCTCGTTCTTCACTGATATTAATTATTTGTGCCTTCTCTATTTTTTTCCTGATCCATCTTCCCAGGTGCTTATTTACTTCATTAATCTTTTCAAAATAACTAACTCTTGGCCTTGTTTGTCTTCTCTATTATATTTGCTGCCTAATTAATTTACTTTGTCTTTTTGGTTTTATAATTTCTACCATCTTTGTATTTCACTTAGAGTGTTCTTTTCTAACTTTTTGAAACAGATGTTTAACTTACTAATCTCCATACTTTTGTCTTTTCTAAAATATTTAGTTTAGACTCTAAGTACTACTTTATTTATCACCTTAAACTTAGATATAAAATGTTTTACATAATCTCATTGTCACATCATTAATTTAAAATATATGAAAATTTCACATTTTTTATTTGTTTTAGCTTAATTGCATTGTGATCAGAGATCCTCTGATTTTCAATCTTTCTTGGAAGATTGCCTCCATGATGACAAATGTTCTGTATCTGCACTATCTAGTACAGTAGCCAATAGCAACGTGTGCCTATTGAGCACTTGAAATGTGACCAAGGCAGAGTACAAGTGTGGTTACTAGAGACTGGGAAGGTGGCAGGGGTGGATGGGGAGAGATTGGTTAATGGACACAAAATTACAACTAGACAGGAAAAATAATTTCTAGTGATATACAGTAGTGCTAGGCATCTATAATTAGCAACAACTTATTATATGTTCTCAAATGGTGAGAAGAAAGAAGATTAAATGTTCTCATCACAAAGAAATGGTAAAGTCTGTGATGATGAATGTGCTAATCACCCTGATTTGATTATCACACATTGCATACAGGTATTGAAATATAACTCTGTCCCCCATAAATACGTACAATCAATACATTTCAATGAACAGATAAATTTCCTTAAAAATATAAAAAATGATATACCATACATTTTACAAATAAAAAAATGTGGCTAAAAAAAAATGTGGCTAATGTCGAGAAACTGAGTGTTTCATTTATTTTTAATGAGCTAAATCTCTGACTAAATAATCAAGGTGACTAGTAGGTACCATATTAGACGTCACAGGTGGAATCAACTCTTCCTTTCTGTTAGTCAGGCTTCAGTCAGGAAGGAGTTATCTGAACAGAGAGAAAGTACCATAAATAATTGTTAACTAAGTATAAATCTGTTAACTAGAGAAAATGAGAATTCTAAGGCATCACAAGTAGCAACCACAGGAAGCCACTGCCATCTCTAGACCCGAGAGAACAAAAGAAAGAGTCCAGATATTTAAACTTAGAAGCTTGTAAAAGAGGCCCATAGAGCTGGGACTCAGACCTCCCAGGAGGGTAACAGGGGTTCCACACAGGGAAGCTGGCTTTGTAAATGTAACTGTGCACTGCAAACTGTATTCAGCTGTCACATGAAAAAATCGCTGCTGCCAAGGTGAAGGAATGTGGCTGGGGTGATGCTGACAAGAACTTCAAGCAACCAGGAAGCCTACAGGAACCAACTAGAAGGAGAAAGTTCCTTCATCTGCCTCCCTTCTGCATCCTCTGCTGGCAGAGCCCAACAGGCAGCAGCTGGCAAAGCAAAAATCTGGCTTGCAGAGTCTGGGTGTCAGCACCATGAAGCTGACTATAGAAGGATAGTTGGAAGTTGACAGCCAAAAACGGGCACCCTCTCTTATTTGCTTCTTCATTCTCTCCTCCTCTCTCACTTTCCCCTAGCCTGATCTTATCCGGTCTCTGGGAGAAAAGCGAACCAGCAAGCATGCTAGGAGAAGCTTCCAGTACTTAGACTAACCAATAGTTTCTCAGATCTTTGTTTAAGCTTCAGCTGGCAAGAGAGGAGAGAAATTGTCTCTCAATGTATGAGAGAAAAGCAGAAGAGAATACATAAAGAATAATCTGATTTAAAGATATAACTGTGGCATGTTGTTTATATTCTTTTGATAAAGACATTGGTAGAGAGACATAATTTTCTACCAAAAGGAATCAGAGGTAGTAGAATGTACGAACTGGTGGGGATTTTGGAGAACACATGCATGTCTAAAGAGGGCAGCAGCTCCCCAGACAGCCACAGACTGCAGTGTGGTAATTGAGTTAGTAGAATGTACGAACTGGTGGGGATTTTGGAGAACACGTGCATGTCTAAAGAGGGCAGCAGCTCCCCAGACAGCCACAGACTGCAGTGTGGTAATTGAGTCCAGTGTTCCCAGATCTTCTAATTTTGGGGGAGACACCAGAAATCTGGGTTTTTAGGTGATAGCTCCCAATTTCAAAATGTTGGCTGAAAAAAAATTAAACATTGTACAAGCCAAATGAAACACCACCATGGGCCAAGTCCAGTTTGTGGGCCATGGTTTGGGACTTCTGCAGTACAGCATGCAGACAAGAGGGGATCTGCAGCAACAACATATGGACTTCAAGTAGCCCATCACATGCCCCGTGGGGAGAGACAGACTAGTTCAACATTATGTGATAACCCTAATTTTAATGTAATGTTGGTTTCTTATGATGGGCTTCTTTCTGTTGTTCCTTTGTTGTTTTTCTCTCTCTCTCTCTTTTCTTTTTTTCTTTTTTTTCTTTTTTTTTTTTGGTTATCGATGACATTTAGACAAAGTCAGCCCAACCTAGCACTGTCACCACTAGCATAACCACTCACTTCACTGTGGAGTTAATTTAAAATGAACACTTTGGAGAAAATAAACTGTATAACTCAAATATATAATCATTATCCTGAGGGTTTGGCATTTGCTTCAAGAGAGTTGGCATCTCTTTAGTTTCACGGAGAGAGCAAGAGTCCGTCAGTGGGGCATGTGGTAGGGTGTGCAAACTGAAAGCGAACTGAAATAGACTAACGCTGATGTATACACACATATACATGTGTTTGTACATACAGTACAATCACGTATGAAATCCCATGGTCTACAGCAAAAGCTTCTGTACAGCTCTATTTCAAAAGGATAAAGTATATTGCAAAATAAAATGTGTAGACATTAAAACTGAAATTAGAAGTTTTGTGATACTATGTTGATATTTGTCAAAGCTGTCAGAAGGTTCTTTGATTCTTGTTTCTTCCATTTGTTTATCACAAAATCTTTTTCCCATGTGGACACTTTACACATATTCCTAAGCCACATGGAATAGACACTGTGACTTGTATGCAAAAGACTGGTGGTCTTTGCAAAGCCCTTATAATTTCTCTTTTGGTACAGATGAAGCTGTAAATAATGTTCATGCATTGTATAAATTGTGTCATGTTTTTGAGAATCTTACTTGTTCTTACTCATCAGAAGTAAATTAGTATGTAGGCCCACACTTTAAAGGAAATATAAACAGTGGGTTTCATCAAATACAATATAGTATTTCTCTTTCTTCTTTTTCTACCTCCATTCAACTTAAATAAGTTCCTTACCTACACTTCCATCACCTACCTGTACTGTATTTTATTCTTGTAAAAGATGGATATTACATCTTCCTTACCTACCCTTCCATCACCTACCTGTACTGTATTTTATTCTTGTAAAAGATGGTTTTTTACTCCTTTTTTTAAAAAAAAAACTATGCCTTTTTAAAACCTTGTTTATGTAAGCTAAAGAGAAAAGATATTGACTCTACTAGAAATCTAGCAGATTGCATAAAACTATGCCTTTTTAAAGCCTTGTTTATGTAAGCTAAAGAGAAAAGATATTGACTCTACTAGAAATCTAGCAGATTGCATCTTCAGGTCTTTCTCTATTATGCTCTATTATTTGTAGTAAGTCCTATATTATTACTTTTGTAGTAAGTCCTGCATGCTGCATGCTTCAGTCTCTAATAATAATCATTTCACAGGCTAAAATGTTCAGAAAGGAAAATAAAGTAGAACTTTAGATTACAACAGCATTTATTAGTATTAAATGCAAGTTTTTGATACCCAAGTGGGGTAGCTTCTGTTTAGAAGAATACTTTGATTTTAAAAAATGAGTATTTATTATAGTAATAAATGTATAAGCCTAATTCCTTTTAAATTACTTTTAAATTCAATATACAAAGCTTATTACTCTATTTATAATCCCAAAAAATGTTGTCACTTTTAAAGAGACTTAGATTAATTTATAAACACATTTAAGATTTTAGTTATTTAGATTCCTTTAAATATTTTAAATTGCATTTGCCAATTTGGGTACTTCATTGTCCAATTAAAAAAAAAACCTTTTTCAAGTGCTTAAGTAATTTTCCTCTGTATAATAAACTTATAAATATGATGAGTATTGATTTCACTTAAATTTTCCATTATTACTGATAAACTTTAATCTTTGACCTAAAAATCAAAAATCTAATTTGATTATGCATATTTCATATTTTAAATTAAAATTTATGCCTAACATTATTTTAATGGATGATGGTAGACATTAAAGCTAATGACCTATAATCCACTCCCTTCTTTTCAGAAGAAAGGTAAGAATGGATATGCTTCCTTGTCCATTGAAGTTAGACCTGGCCATATGACTTGTTTTGGCCAATATCACATGAACATAAGTAACACGTGTCACTTTCTAGTCAGAAACTTCAAAAGCCAGTGCTCTTCTCTGCAACTCATTTATCAGGAATGCTCCAGACACCAAACCCTCCATCAATCTGTCCCTGATAAGGACAGGATGAAGCAGATTTTTCTGTTTATTCTTGATGAATGTAGAGCATGAGCAAAAAATGCCTTTAAGTCTTTATGACTTTGGGGTTATTTGTCATGCCAGCATAACCAAGCCTATCCTGACTAATACATATACCAAATTCTCTTAACTATTATTAATACTTAAAATACCAATGCACATAGAGTATTTTTAAATGCAGTACATGAATTATTGATGCTGTAGATTTGTTCCATTTCTATGCTTGATTCTAAATTTTTCTGAGGCTGAAAGATGCTTGGCCACTGTGTAAACAATCATCTCAAACAATTTTGGAGTTATCTCTTGCTATGGTCTGAATGTTTGTGTCCCCTCAAAATTCATATGTTGAAATCCTAACCCCTAAGGTGATGTATTAGGATGTGGGACCTTTGGAGAGGTGATTAGGTCCTTATAAAAGAGTCTCAAGGGAGCTACTTGTCCTTTGAACCATGTGAGGACACAGTGAGAAGGGTCTGTCCACAAACCAGGAAACGGATCTTATCAGACGTCAGATCTGCCAGTGCTTTGATCTTGGACTTCACAGCCTCCAGAACAGTAAGAAATAAATTTCTGTTGTTTAAAGCTACATAGTGTAGGGCCAAGCCCGAGATGCACTCGGGAGAGTGCGGCGCTGGGAACGCAGCAGTGCTCCCACCGCGGGTTTGGATCCTATATAGGGATGACTGGTGCACTCACAGTGCTCACTGGCTGAGCGCAGTGTGGCTGGTCTCAAAAAGGACAAAAAGAAAAAAAGCTACATAGTGTAGGGCCAAGCCCGAGATGCACTCGGGAGAGTGCGGCGCTGGGAGCGCAGCAGTGCTCCCACCGCGGGTTTGGATCCTATATAGGGATGACTGGTGCACTCACAGTGCTCACTGGCTGAGCGCAGTGTGGCTGTTCTCAAAAAGGACAAAAAGAAAAAAAGCTACATAGTGTAAAGTATTGTTATTGATGCCTGAACAGATTAAGACATCTCCTAAAGTAATTTTTTAGGATGTTTTCTCAGTTAACTGAGATTTTTTAACCTGAGACAGTAAGAAAGAAGTAAAATCTGGAATAAAGAAATTTTTCTCATTAGCCTGATTGCCAGCCTAAGACCTTTATGTAGTCACTGTGTTGACGGCTCCAAAATTTTAAAAAGACTTTGGATCTGGAGCACATGAAACTAGTCTTGAGTTTTATTGTTATCTCCTTTTCAAATCATATTAGCTGGGGTCTGTAGTCCCCACCTGGTGATTGGGTCTACTTAATATAAATGTATTTTGTTCCAACTTATTTTCATGGCCTGTCTCTTGAAATATGTTTTCCTATCTCCTATATTATTTTATAATAATATCCCAATTTGCATTTTGGGTGCTACAAGACCATGGCTGACTCTACATCACAGCTTCTGAGGATAGCCCATGGATGGTTGGTAGGAGGTTATACAAGACTTTTCTGATTTACCAAGTTTAATAAAGTGTTCCTCCATGGCCTTGTTCCATGGAACTTGTGGTGCCTTGCCTATCAGAATACCACTGCTGGATGACTGAATTCTCTTTATGTTCACTATGATGGTTAATTTTATGTGTCAAATTGATATGGCCACAGTGCCCAGATATTTGGTCAAACATTATTCTAGGTGTCTCTGTGAGGGTGTTTTTGGATGAAATTGGTGGACTTTGAATAAAAGCAGATTGCCCTCCGTAATGTAGCTGGACCTCATCCAATCAGTTGAAGGGCTATGTAGAACAAAAGACTGGCTTCCCCCTGAGTAAGAGATAAACTCTTTAGCAAACTGCCTTTAGATTTCATCTGCAACATCTGTTCTTCCTTGTTCTGCAGCAGACTTGAACTAGAACATTGGCTCTCCTGTTTCTCCAGCCTGCCAGACCACCCTGTAGATTTTACACTTGCCAGCCCCCATAATCATGTTGGCCAATTTCTTATATTAAATCCCTTGTGTATATGTGTGTGTGTGTGTGTGTGTGTGTGTGTACGTATACTTCCTGTTGATTCTGATTCTGTGAACCTTAATAGATTCACATTGTTCCCTGATGTCCCTAGACCTTTGAGATTGTTCTCATTTTTCTGGGCTTTGAAAGTAAGCAGGTTGAAAATTGATTTCTTCTTACTCTGTTTCTCCTTTACCTTTTTTTTAATATTTAGGAAAATGTGTGACTTCAGTGGGAAATTTACAGAATGTATTTTCTGTGTTGAACTATTATATCTCCTTGGGAATATAATTTCAAGATTCTTTGAAGTAATTGTTCGAACAATTTTTATTGTGCACTTAATAGCAAAAAAGGAGTCGAAGTTGCTAATACATGTCTTTATAGAATCTGACATGCAAACAAGAAAGAATCCCCTTCTGGAGATATTGCCTTCTTAGTGTGGCAGATAAATAGACTTGGCGGCAATTTTGTAGATCAAACTGTTTGACACCATGTTG
>NW_007731206.1:78622-87286 GCF_000696425.1 Galeopterus variegatus
TACCTGTACTGTATTTTATTCTTGTAAAAGATGGTTTTTTACTCCTTTTTTTAAAAAAAAAACTATGCCTTTTTAAAACCTTGTTTATGTAAGCTAAAGAGAAAAGATATTGACTCTACTAGAAATCTAGCAGATTGCATCTTCAGGTCTTTCTCTATTATGCTCTATTATTTGTAGTAAGTCCTATATTATTACTTTTGTAGTAAGTCCTGCATGCTGCATGCTTCAGTCTCTAATAATAATCATTTCACAGGCTAAAATGTTCAGAAAGGAAAATAAAGTAGAACTTTAGATTACAACAGCATTTATTAGTATTAAATGCAAGTTTTTGATACCCAAGTGGGGTAGCTTCTGTTTAGAAGAATACTTTGATTTTAAAAAATGAGTATTTATTATAGTAATAAATGTATAAGCCTAATTCCTTTTAAATTACTTTTAAATTCAATATACAAAGCTTATTACTCTATTTATAATCCCAAAAAATGTTGTCACTTTTAAAGAGACTTAGATTAATTTATAAACACATTTAAGATTTTAGTTATTTAGATTCCTTTAAATATTTTAAATTGCATTTGCCAATTTGGGTACTTCATTGTCCAATTAAAAAAAAAACCTTTTTCAAGTGCTTAAGTAATTTTCCTCTGTATAATAAACTTATAAATATGATGAGTATTGATTTCACTTAAATTTTCCATTATTACTGATAAACTTTAATCTTTGACCTAAAAATCAAAAATCTAATTTGATTATGCATATTTCATATTTTAAATTAAAATTTATGCCTAACATTATTTTAATGGATGATGGTAGACATTAAAGCTAATGACCTATAATCCACTCCCTTCTTTTCAGAAGAAAGGTAAGAATGGATATGCTTCCTTGTCCATTGAAGTTAGACCTGGCCATATGACTTGTTTTGGCCAATATCACATGAACATAAGTAACACGTGTCACTTTCTAGTCAGAAACTTCAAAAGCCAGTGCTCTTCTCTGCAACTCATTTATCAGGAATGCTCCAGACACCAAACCCTCCATCAATCTGTCCCTGATAAGGACAGGATGAAGCAGATTTTTCTGTTTATTCTTGATGAATGTAGAGCATGAGCAAAAAATGCCTTTAAGTCTTTATGACTTTGGGGTTATTTGTCATGCCAGCATAACCAAGCCTATCCTGACTAATACATATACCAAATTCTCTTAACTATTATTAATACTTAAAATACCAATGCACATAGAGTATTTTTAAATGCAGTACATGAATTATTGATGCTGTAGATTTGTTCCATTTCTATGCTTGATTCTAAATTTTTCTGAGGCTGAAAGATGCTTGGCCACTGTGTAAACAATCATCTCAAACAATTTTGGAGTTATCTCTTGCTATGGTCTGAATGTTTGTGTCCCCTCAAAATTCATATGTTGAAATCCTAACCCCTAAGGTGATGTATTAGGATGTGGGACCTTTGGAGAGGTGATTAGGTCCTTATAAAAGAGTCTCAAGGGAGCTACTTGTCCTTTGAACCATGTGAGGACACAGTGAGAAGGGTCTGTCCACAAACCAGGAAACGGATCTTATCAGACGTCAGATCTGCCAGTGCTTTGATCTTGGACTTCACAGCCTCCAGAACAGTAAGAAATAAATTTCTGTTGTTTAAAGCTACATAGTGTAGGGCCAAGCCCGAGATGCACTCGGGAGAGTGCGGCGCTGGGAACGCAGCAGTGCTCCCACCGCGGGTTTGGATCCTATATAGGGATGACTGGTGCACTCACAGTGCTCACTGGCTGAGCGCAGTGTGGCTGTTCTCAAAAAGGACAAAAAGAAAAAAAGCTACATAGTGTAAAGTATTGTTATTGATGCCTGAACAGATTAAGACATCTCCTAAAGTAATTTTTTAGGATGTTTTCTCAGTTAACTGAGATTTTTTAACCTGAGACAGTAAGAAAGAAGTAAAATCTGGAATAAAGAAATTTTTCTCATTAGCCTGATTGCCAGCCTAAGACCTTTATGTAGTCACTGTGTTGACGGCTCCAAAATTTTAAAAAGACTTTGGATCTGGAGCACATGAAACTAGTCTTGAGTTTTATTGTTATCTCCTTTTCAAATCATATTAGCTGGGGTCTGTAGTCCCCACCTGGTGATTGGGTCTACTTAATATAAATGTATTTTGTTCCAACTTATTTTCATGGCCTGTCTCTTGAAATATGTTTTCCTATCTCCTATATTATTTTATAATAATATCCCAATTTGCATTTTGGGTGCTACAAGACCATGGCTGACTCTACATCACAGCTTCTGAGGATAGCCCATGGATGGTTGGTAGGAGGTTATACAAGACTTTTCTGATTTACCAAGTTTAATAAAGTGTTCCTCCATGGCCTTGTTCCATGGAACTTGTGGTGCCTTGCCTATCAGAATACCACTGCTGGATGACTGAATTCTCTTTATGTTCACTATGATGGTTAATTTTATGTGTCAAATTGATATGGCCACAGTGCCCAGATATTTGGTCAAACATTATTCTAGGTGTCTCTGTGAGGGTGTTTTTGGATGAAATTGGTGGACTTTGAATAAAAGCAGATTGCCCTCCGTAATGTAGCTGGACCTCATCCAATCAGTTGAAGGGCTATGTAGAACAAAAGACTGGCTTCCCCCTGAGTAAGAGATAAACTCTTTAGCAAACTGCCTTTAGATTTCATCTGCAACATCTGTTCTTCCTTGTTCTGCAGCAGACTTGAACTAGAACATTGGCTCTCCTGTTTCTCCAGCCTGCCAGACCACCCTGTAGATTTTACACTTGCCAGCCCCCATAATCATGTTGGCCAATTTCTTATATTAAATCCCTTGTGTATATGTGTGTGTGTGTGTGTGTGTGTGTGTGTACGTATACTTCCTGTTGATTCTGATTCTGTGAACCTTAATAGATTCACATTGTTCCCTGATGTCCCTAGACCTTTGAGATTGTTCTCATTTTTCTGGGCTTTGAAAGTAAGCAGGTTGAAAATTGATTTCTTCTTACTCTGTTTCTCCTTTACCTTTTTTTTAATATTTAGGAAAATGTGTGACTTCAGTGGGAAATTTACAGAATGTATTTTCTGTGTTGAACTATTATATCTCCTTGGGAATATAATTTCAAGATTCTTTGAAGTAATTGTTCGAACAATTTTTATTGTGCACTTAATAGCAAAAAAGGAGTCGAAGTTGCTAATACATGTCTTTATAGAATCTGACATGCAAACAAGAAAGAATCCCCTTCTGGAGATATTGCCTTCTTAGTGTGGCAGATAAATAGACTTGGCGGCAATTTTGTAGATCAAACTGTTTGACACCATGTTGAATAAAGACATGAAATGATAAAATCTACTAGAGGAAATGGTTGAGAATCTGCCCTCTACTTAATCATCAAAAATAGCAGTGGACAGATTTTCCTGTAGATTTAGGATATATTTGCCTAGATTGAAGCAGAATGTAGAAGGGAAGTAAATAGCTTAGCAGTTTCTTTTTAGAAATGAGATCCCTTCTGATATATTTAAATTCTGTTTAACCATTCATTTAACAATAATGCGTGCTCGGGAGAGACTCAAAAATATAGTTGTTAGTCCTTATTCAGTCACTTGGGCTTACTATGTAGAAAAGAAGATGAGAAATAAAGCCATTTCAAAGATTTTTATACTATGGGAATACATTTTTAAAAGAACTATTAGTTATGCAATAATTTGAGGGTATTTAAGAATCCTTTCTATAGAGAAAGAGAAAGATGAGGTATGGAGGCCGGAACAACAGAATTTAAAATCACAAAACCCTGGCTCAAACATTAAGATCCAATGTTCAGCTTTGTTATGATCCAATCCCCTTGCCCATCAAAGATAATCATAATTTCCCTACAGGCTTGTTAGCAGAAGCAAATACATAGAAGTAAAATGTCTCTGAATAGGTTCAGAATAAATATGTGCTTTTATTTGACACAGTTTTTAAATTGCTATTTCACCCTGTGCAAGCTGTATCTCATTGCCATGAACTCATGGAAGATATAAAAATGCATTGTTTTGATAGATTTTTATTCTAATTAAGTGCTTTGCTAGAAATTGTATAATCCATCATCATATTTCTGGGTCAAAATGAAATGAAAAGCCATAATTTCTGTTTCTTTGATGACAGAATTAGAATATGGAAAAAAAAAGAATTCTAAACCAAAACCATGGGAGGGGGGATGGGGAAGAGAAGAAATAAACAAATATTGCAGCAGCTTGACATTCACTCTCAAGGATGTATTGTACACACATTTTTACCTCTGAGATCCAGAATCTTTCTGTTCTAGAGAATTAGGCAACTCGCTTTTCTAGAAGCAGTACTTAAGTTGTTTTTAATCAAAAGGGGTAACATGTACCAAAAAAAAAAACTATTCTAGAAGCAACAACAGAGGGGTCAAGAGAACAGCTTCAAACTTCAGACTTCCCAGTTCTGTGTGTTCCATATGATCCCAGCTCTTTATCCATAAACTGAGGATAATAATGGTCTCTGTCTCATGGAGTTGTTGGGATAAATAAATGAATTAATACATGGAAAATACTTAGGATAGCACCTGGTATGTACTAATATTTATTAAGTGTTAGTTGTTGTTATTACTGATTAACCAAACAGTGAAAAAGTAAAAACTCATATTCTGTCTGGGAAAAACAGATAGAAGTCCTTAGGGGGGAAATTCAGAATCAAGACCAATCTTCAGAGTGTTCTAGGTCCTGGCCAAATCTTTTTATAAGCCAATTTTCCCCACTCTTCAGCATTTTCAACAAGGTTAAAGTCAAATTAAAACAAACTCTAAAGATGGCCTCAAAAAGTCATGAAAGGCATCTTGAAATCTGGGAGCAGTATGTAGAAAGGAATTTAGAGCTTCATATTTCATCCCAGTTTTGTGTTTGTGGTGTTTAGTTATTAGATGTAACAGCTTTTGCTGTGTAAGAAACAGTACCAAATACAATACCAAAACAATCTCAGTGGCTTATCCCAACTAAAATCTATTTTTCACATATGGGTCTGTGAGGCAGCTACTGTGACGATGCTCCAGGCTCTACATCTGTTTCATGTCCCTCATTCTAGGACATACAACATCCCTTACTGGCTGATGCAGCTGTAGCTACCTGGGATAGGTTCTTTTCATGGCAGAGGCAGGAACACAAGAGATAAAGCCTAATGACATCAACAAATTGAAAAGTTTATTTGAACAGGAAGTATGTCATCTGCTCACATTCCATTGGCCCATAAAGTCACATGAACAGGTCCAATAGCTATGGAACAAGAAAGTACACATGTCCTGTGCTGGTGTGATGGTGGGCAGTATTTGCTGAATGATAATATGACCTATCATACTTGCCAAGCTGTCAGGGTCTCTTCAAATTCAAGACCCAGGCTGACCACTTCAATTAACCATATTTTAGTGATGCAGGTCTTCAATGTTAAAGTGCATCAAAATCACCTGAGGAATTCTTTAAAAATATAAATGACTTGGCCCTCCCACAGTCATTCTGATTTAACAAATTTACTAATGGGACCTAGGATCTGTACTGTTACCAACCTCACCAGTAACCTCTTCATACACCAAAGTTTGAGAATCACTGGTCTAAGGAAATCTATGTCTAGAGATCAGAGCAAGTCACTACTGAAAACAGGTGCCTCCCTCTTCTGACTTGCTGCCCCAGTGGGGAAGGGGGGATAACACAATGACAACACTCTTGCCTGCAGAAAGATAAGAATGAATTGGGGCTTCTGATGGATTGAATTATTGACTCCCAATTCTTCTCTCCTCCATGTCTCCACGTTTGCCATTTGACTTTGCAGTCTCTCCCACTAAATTTCCACCTTATTGATGTTAGATTTAGCCACATGAGACATCTTGGCCAATAAGACATGGGCTCAAGGAAGAGTGGGCCAGTTCCAAGATTAAGCCATGCTCCTGCTTGTCCTCTTGAACTTCACCTTGAAAAGAGCTTCCCTTGATAGCTGTGACCTGTCCAATCTGGGCCCCAGAAGTAACTATATAGATTGACAGGTCTAAGTCCAAGCAAGAAGTCAAGCCCAGCTGGACCCAACTTGAAGCAGAGCTTCCAAGCCAAGACCAGCTAGATCAACCAATCTCCACCTGAAATCTGCATGAAAGAAAAAAATGGTTGCTATTTTGAGCCAATGAGTTTTGGGGTAACTTGTTACTCAGCAAAAACAAACTCATACAGGAATGAAAAGTCACTCTCTAAGATATTCAGCTTCTCTCTCTCTCACTCCAACATCATTTGGGTATAGCAGTGGGAACTCATGCTCTCTACATTGAAATGAAAATTAAGCTCAGACGTTAAGCAAAATAACTTTTTTTATTTTTATAAAATATTAAGGCTCTATACCAGTAGGAAGCATTGTCATCTGAATTCATACTATGTCATTTATTTGAATGTGCCTGAAAAAGCAAGCACGTGAATATAGAAGAGTGAAATAAGAGAAAAAAGAAATATTTAGGTCACACAACATTACCACTTTTTTTTTTTTTTCAAAATAGAAACAGATTGTTGTATAGAATCCAGAAATTCTGGTGGAAATACTCTGCAATGGAAGCATGTTTTCCATTAACTTAAATACTATGTTAACCTCAATCAAAAATACACTTTCTTAAACTGAATACAGAATTTATAGTTCTGAGAAAAAGTGCCTGCAGTCTGAATATGTGAAGGATCTGATGCAAAGGATTCTGTGTCACGTGATTTAAGAAAATTTTAGTTTTATTTTATAAAAATGAAACAAAAACCTAAAGTAGCATTTATTCTCTTACCCAAACAAGCACTTTATCTATGTGTGGTACCTTTTAAACCTGCAGAGTGTATTTTCCTTTCTTGCTACTGTGCACTGTCCTGAAGTCATAAGAATATGATTTGTCTCTATGCCATTAAACTACTCATGAAAAACTCACACGTACACAGCCTGTAAGCATTCTAAGGTTCAGCAGCTGACATTACATGGCAGTGGATCTTTCTACTAAGCTAGTAAATCCAAGAAATGTCATCAAAGATGTGTTCTGTTAGAAAGCAACGTGAAAGGTTGTAGTCTGTGTCTGAGTTGCACTGTGGGCTTTCAGGCTAGTGGAAGCACCTTGCTATGGAGGAGGGAGACATATCTTGAGGAGCAAGGAGGAACCTTTGTGGGAGGGACTCAGGCCTCAGAGACTGCAGCCAGTTTTGGGTCTTGCCTATGATTCATGTATCTCTCCTTTGCACTGTGAGAAGCCAAACAGATGTGAGAATTGTTAATCACACCTTGGAATGAAGGTGAGAACAGACAGTGGAGGGAAGGAAATGTAGGGCTAGAGAAAGGAAGTGCAAAGGTCCAAATAGATCCTGTTTGAAAACCCAAGGCCAAAACGTGAGCTCTCCTGTCATTGTGAGAGGAAGGCTTCAGGTTAACCATGCATCCTCCTTGGCAGGCAAACTCACTCTGGCTACTAGAAAAGGAAGAGCCCCCTGCACATACCTAGCCTTGGAGGTGAACAAAGAACAATTCTATATTCATTCAATATGAAATCAACCATTTATGGGACTAGAGGAAGTCACTTCCTAGCCCAGAAGGCTGTGATGATAAATAAAACCTGGGTGACTAGCAGTAGGGCTGAAGGATGAATTACCTACTCTTTATAGTATGTTTAGAAGACTCAGAATGCTTAATGCTATTTCCAAAAGGCTGAGCTCAGCATAGCAATGCCAGGGACATCATCATTCCATAAATCTCATTTATGCCCTCAGTCACTAGGAAGCTTGGCTTTTTAATTATATCTGACAATTGCTTCCACAATTGTAAACATAATCCTCTGAATCATTTCCACTCTTTGGAAATGTTGGTTTTAATGTCACACATAAGTTTTGCCATAGTACTAATATTCATAATTTAATTTGCAAAATCTTTAAGCCAGTATATGGTCTTCCCTATCATTTCATGGAAAACAGGAAATTTCCAAAGTCTGTGATTTATTCATTCTACAGTGAAGCATAACAACTCTGGGCCCATTGGTCATATGACCAGATATATCTATTTTTAAAGCACACATTGTTTTTCAAACAGCAGAACACAGTAGATAGTAGGTCCTCTTGCAAAATAAACTCTCAGGAAAGAAACGTAAGCTCAAACCATTACCATTCTTCCTAAACATTCTCCAGTTCTCTTTCACACCTAAAAACAAATCATTTGGAACTTCTCTTTTCTCAGTCCTGTCCTCCACAAAGTCTCTTACTCTGTCTCTTTTCTACTCTCTGTCTCCCTCTGATTGACAATTTCTCTAGGTACTAATCAATGAGGATACTTTGAAAAGTTCATGGAAAAATAGGATTGAAAAATAATATAAATCTTTCCATGAACTTTTTAAAGTATCCTCATATAAGGCTGCTGTGGATTGAATGTCCCCCCAAAACTCATAGAAGCTTGACCCCCATAGTAACAGTTCTAAGAAAGCAAGAAATCTAATTATGGTATTTGAAAGGTTAGGCCTTTAAGAGGTGATTGGATTGTGAGGACTATTCCTTTGTAAATGGGTTGATCCATTCACAGAGCAATGGGCATGAATGGTTTTATAAGGAGAGCAAGTGAGAAGTTTAGTTCACTCTTGCTCATGTCATTTTCTTTCTTTCTTTTTTTTTTTT